>NC_141074.1:36529923-36787423 GCF_041138505.1 Cibotium barometz | reverse complement strand
AATATCATGATAGGAAAACACACACACAGAGAAATGTTCTATGTGTTATGATTTCAACCAAGAAAACTGAATTGAGAGTGAGATTGCGACTTTTTTTGGTATCTTGCAAAGAGAGTCTACATGTGAATTGTGTGTGCAAGAGAGAGAGTGATAGACGGTGAAAGAGAGTAGGGAACAAGAGGTACCTATGTGTTACGATTTTAACCGCTCGCCAATTTCACAAAATTGCTCGTCGAAAAAAAAAGCACCTAACCCTTGGCATCTTCCAAAGTTTGAGCGTAGCCCTAGGAGTCTTAGCTTCTCTCGATCGGATAGGCTAAGCACTAGCCCCAACCTCTCTTGGCTGGACAAGTTTTATGTTGACAAGTGGGCTTGGAGCCGTGGAGGCATGGTTGGTATTCTGGCAGACACTACATTTTCAGATCATGCCCCAGTTATTCTGTCCCTAGAGGACCCATGGAGGCATGATAGACATGCAAGCTCCAAGATTCCATACATCCTCATTCAGGACTCTAAGATTTGTAGCCGATTGAGCAGATATGGGTGGGACTTGACTCTTCCTCAGGATCTGCAGTGTGCACTTTGGATGATGGCCTTGGGGAGGTTAGTATTTTCTTATAGGAGGCAGCCCAGAGTAGATTGGAGGGATTTCGAGAGCAAGTGAGGAGTCTGAGGAGGGGCCTATCTTCAGAGAGATGCGAGCCTATGGTTTTAGTCCTGCCTTTAAGGATAGATTCGCAACTAGTCTACTTCGTGCTTAGGATCATCTCAGGCAACAGGCCTCAGACAGATTGTTCCAGTGTCCTTAGAGAAGCAGCTTTGGCAGCCTTTGATCTGGAACCCCCTGATCCGTTTACCCAGTGGCCACATGATAGGGGCCCGACTACACATATCCTAGGGTGCCTTCAACATGGGACCAGCCAGGTCTCTTGGAGATTGGGTTGCACACAGGAAGTTACCCTCAGGTGGAGTAAGAGAGAGGCCTGACAGGGATCTGGGGTAGAGATAGGCTTATCATCGACATTGACTCAGCTATTCCTTCACAGTGGTGGCTGACTCCTATTCCAGAACCGACCCCCCACCAATGTGGTGGCTATACGTGTTCACCGGACACGATATCCTTGTGGAGATCCATGGAGTAGATGAGGACAGTGGTCTACTCACTTTTTCTATTGGATTAATGACAGGTTAGAGAGATCAAAACACCCCTTGGAGGATTTCAGAGGCTGCACCTTGCAGAGGGTGAGGGTGATTGGTTTTCAGGCATGATCATGGCACATATATCCAACAGCGGCCAGGCTGGCCAAGGAGATTTTGGCTGTTATGGATTTGGGAGTGCCGACCTCTCACGCATTTATAGTGGGACCCTTAGAGAGTGGCCTTGGCCTGATCCCACAGATCTGGTGGAGACTCTGGATGCCCTTTCTTTGCATATACAACATGGCTTGGCCACAGGATCCAGGTGCCGGAGATAGATGGCACACCGACAACAGCAGCACATTGGCAGTCTCAGGGCCTATCACAACGCTTCCTTTCAAATTTCTGGAAGAGGCTTTGGGAAAGATTTTGACCAAGGAAGATCACTCTCTTCCTTTTTGGGTGATGGCACACAGGAGTCTGGCAATGGGTACTTGGCTAGCAGCAGTCGAAGGTCGGTTAGCAACTTGCGTGAGATGCGGCCACCCCCCCAAGAGTCTCAGCAACATTGCCTTTGGGATTGCCCAAAGGCTTAGCAGATTTGGCAGCAAATTCTCTGTATCTTCACTATGGACAAGGCATTGACCTAGATCATCACTTGGGGTACTATTGCCTGGGCCACCACCGAGGCTAGAGTGGTCAAGACTTACAAGGACGATGGGGGAGGCCTTTTCCTTCAGGTCTCCCACCATCGTATTACAGTAGTACCAGTCATAGCCCCACCTGCACAGGTGTCCGGCTACCAGGCTCATGCCAGCGAACGATAAGAGATTTGCAGTAGCATAGTAGCCTAGCACATCTAGCATGCTAGATGTAGCGAGGCCATCGAGTGTACCCACACTCTGCCAGCTAAGACCATCAGGAGCATATGGCTCGACATCATTCACACCCTTCGTAGTCAGTGGGGGAAGCTGTAGGGAGGTTCTGACCGCATGCTAAACCGACAGAAGCAGAAGCCTTCTTGAGACCTTGGAAGCCTCGCCCTTTCCTTACAGATAGAGGTGGTGACCCCATTTGGCATTATATAGACCACCTATGTGGTTGTTTCCCCCCCTCCCCCTCTATGAGATAGCCTTCTCCTCGTAGAGCAGCCAACTGGAGGAGAAGCATTTCTTCCCCTTATGATCACTTGTTTCCCGCCCTTATATGAGGTGAGTTTGTATTTAGCCCTTCGCGGTTGTACTTAGCCCTTTATGGCTGTTTTTTCTTTAACTAATGACAAATCTTTTTCCCATTAAAAAAAAAAGAGAGCCATGGCATAACAGTACTTTGGGGGGGGCTAGGCCCTCCAATCCTTCCACCACTGCAGCCACACTGATCCCCATTCCCTCTCTTACACCAACACCCACCCCCACCCATCTCCTTAGCTAGTACACCACACACACCTAGGAGTCCTTACACTCCTCGCATGGCATCCACAGAGAAAGTGTATCATGTGCACAACAGAGCCGTGCTCATAGATGATGTAGGGAAGGAGATGAAAGGGTGCATCCTGCCAGCTCTTAAAGATTCAATTTGCACATGAAGTGCTGAAGAAGTGGGATTCCCTAGATAAATATAAGAAAAACTTCATCATTGCGAAAATTAAGAGCAAGGACACTCCTGTAGTAGGTGATGTAGTGCCAAATCAATGGATCAAAAGTGTCATGGTTAAAACCATGGCATCGCATTGATCTAAGGTGCGGGATGCTAGGACGCGGGGGGAAGCCAAAACCTACTTGGCTCGATGATGAGGAGTGGCGGATGATCTAGGCCGAGTAGAGAGACACACTTGATAGGTACAGCCAGCAAAGGGAAGCCGCATGGGCTTGGATGGAGAGTTTCAGCTCTTCAAACCTTGGTGTAGTGGAGGCTATGAGTCCTTCCGCGAGTACTTTGTAAGTTTTTTTTGCAAACCTCTTTCATTCGTTGTCTATGATGTGCATTGGTTGCATGCCCTAAAACTTGTGTTGGTTGGTTGATGTAGGAGAGCGTGGTAGGCCGTCCTCCATTTTCACAGGAGGAGAGATATGGCTACAAGTTTGCCATGCAGGTGCTACGTGAGCAATTGGAGGTTGAGGGTACGCCTATCAACTAGGGAGCGGCAACAACGAATGTGATAAGCATACCACTACTACTTGCACGCATCTACTCATTTGTATTGGCATGTTTGCATTGAATACTAATTTCTTCTTATGCATGAATTGATATAGGATATGCCTCAGGCACAACCTAGCGACGAGTAGTGCGGTGCTAGCCAAGTTTACATAAGTCTTGTACACAATTTTTTTAATCGTGTAGCCCATTAATGGATCAACACTTTCATGTAAAACTACTTTGCTACACATATTTTAGGCTACCATTTTTACATGTACATATAATGGTCTAGGACATACAGAGTGTTGTTATCCATGCCTTGAATCAACACCGGCATGTAATTATGAACAATGTAATCATCTTTTCGAATTAATACAAAATATAGGTTTTCTTTCAATTTTGAGTACAGTTCAAAAATTACTCTTACCAAACAAGCAGAATGGCATCCTGCTGCACAGGACGTCGGTATTTACGTCGATATCTATAATGAAACTTTACTTTTACCGACGCCTATACCGACATGGATACCAGTGCCTATGTACTGGGTGGTATACTAGTACGCATACCGGCGTTCGTGGCATTTACCATGCCTTCTTCAAGCACCGGTAAACCATCATTCCCTTGAAGTCTTCTTGGTCCATTTTAAAAAAAATAAATTAATATTTAAAATCACATGTTAGATATATATATATATATATCTACCATTGTCTATATGTGCTTTTCTTTGTTGTGTTATTTGGTATTAATTTAATTATTAGTGTCTTTAAAAAAACAGTCAATTTGTGAGATTATATTTGTTATAGTCTTATGAAGGTAAAAAATTTTGTCACCTTAGTGTACATGCAAATCTTTATGGATTTTCATCTAAGTTGTGACCAATTGTTGTACTTAATTGAATATCTTTTGATGGTACATATGCCCCAAGTTATTTATGTTATTTACAATATCCATAATAGCAATATGCTTTATGTAGGGCAAGCTTATCGGAATAAATTTCATTCATTTTCAAGAACATGTGAGATAAGCTAGAAAAGGAATGGTTTGCTTGAAGATTTGAAACCTTTATGGTTGCCATGGAAAAATTTGGTTTTGAATCCTTTCATTGCTTTCCTATTGTTGATGAACACATAGAAGGCCATTTTGCTAATTCCAAGGAGTTTTTAAAGGTAGCTTGGACTCGTGAATTATTTTGGATGATCAGAACTTTACATTGTTTTTTTCCTACTAGCTTTAATCTAGAAGGAAAATCAAATTGTTGAAGAAAAAATACTTCTAAGAAGAATATCTTAATGTTTTGAAATAATCTGAAACCTTAACGAATGTTCCTCCTTATTTCTCTAATCTAGTGGAAACCAAAATTGTTACCTTTTAGTCACCCTCAACCTCTTTGTCTCCCTACTAATGACCTTGGTTCTTCCTCTAGGGGCTTCTCATTTGGAATCTTCCAATTCATCAAACTAAATATTTTTTTCTTCTAGAGATTACAAGAGAAGATTGTAATACTTAGGTAGAGTCATGTGTTTAGGAAATTCCCATTAAGGTCTTCGAAAAATGTAGTATCAATGTTGTTTTCAAGCTCTTATACAATTTAGAAAATTTCTATTTTCAAGATCTTGAAATCAGTAGTATCCATCACATTCACATTCAATTGAAACTCTTGTTGCAAAAATTCTTAAAGTCTAAAGTAAATACATTGTAGCGAGGGTCTCCTCACTGTACTATTCAAAAATTCTTAAAGTCTAAAGTAAACATTGTATCGAGGGTCTCCTCATTGTACTATTCAAGTCACGGCCCCAAAGTTGGGTGATCGAGTTTTGGAAGACCGACATAGGATAGTCATCCTACATTATGTAATAGTTGGGCCGAGTTGAACCGTCATCTTATTGGGGTTAATCACTCCCTATGGTCTCTGAATTATAACCATCCCACTCTTGCATCTCCTCGATGACAGGGGGTCACTCTGGGTGGTGGCGGTTGTGGAGGCAAGACTAGAGGTGGGAGGGGCATGTTGGCTATTCTCTACATCCTCTGGGTGTGTTCACCATTTGAGTGGTGTTTTGCACCTGATTCCAATATCCTTGGATTCTTTCACCTTTGGAGCATTAGCTGGAGGTGACACTTCTGATGGGGCTATAGCGGATGTCGTGTCCGAGGTTGTTTCCTCCATCATGTTGTCATCCATGTGGATGTCGAGCTTACAACATAACTCGAATGACGTGGGGTGGCTGAGGATCAAATGATCATGTAATCTAGATCAATGCTCACATAACCCGGTTTGTAGTGTAATTTTCCCAGCTGAAATTTAAAAATCTCAATTAATATCTCACGTTGCCTTTAATTTTAAGAGATGAAATATATACATTTTAGTTATAAATCCAGACATTTGTATAATTTTTTTGTGTGATTTTTAACTCTAAATCCCGGTTAAAGTTAAGCATTGTCTTTAATTTAAAGGTAATTTTTTTCGAGCACTGATCTAGATAGTATTCCGGATATTACCTAGGAGGAATCGAGGCAACAACTGCATGTCGCTCAATTTCTCATGCCTTTTGCAGCCAGAGTTCATATGCTTGATTTTTGCGATATAATCGCTTAGGCTTTCCCCAGCGCTCTGCACCACGTGGCTCCGCGCGGGGAGAACCCTAGAATAAAAGGCTTTCTTGTCAAGGTGGGGAAGCTAACCGTTTCCGCAGGGCTCTGGAGCATTGGCCTGCATGAGCCCAAATGGATCCCGCAAGATCTCTTGCGGGTGGTGGTCCATAGCCTGCTGAGGTGGCAGGCCTTGGGCCTTACTACCTGTCCTGTGGCAGTGTTAAATATATTGGTCACCCGTTGGAACAACCCTGACGTGGATGCAGTGGGTGATGTGGGCCCATGCCCTAGGGGTGTTGGTCCTCGGGTCCGTGGCCACCCTCGAGTCTCGGATGTGGTCCATATTTGAGTCAAGGCTCATGGACTCTTCTGTGTTCGAGCTGTCTCCCTGGTCAAAGGCAATGCTCTCACTTGGGAGCTACCTACTCTTTGTGAGGCCAAGCTCTGGGTGTAACTGGACAAGAGAGTATTGGATGCACGTGTATGTGGAGAACACTGCTGGAGGTCAAGGATTTCTATGTTTTTCTCCACTTTCTTGTGCTGGAAAACTTGTCAACAACTGTTGATCACTGGTCAACACTGTTGGTCAACGGTTAAGATCCCCACGTGGAATTGGGATGTTCCCCGTGTAGATCTGTGCTTTTCCTCCCCACTCGCTAGTTCCCTGCTTGGAACTTACAAAATCCCCGTGTGGATCTTAAGACTTTGGGCTTTTGACCTTGTGTTGACTTTGGTATGTTCCAAGTGTTGGATCTGACAGTTTTCTAGGGGTAGTTTTCTAGGGGTGGACGTGGAAGTTGAGTTCCCCATCCTTGGTGAAGGATGAGTTCCACATGACCCTAGGGACTAAGTTCCATGTGCAAATTTGACCTTGTCTGTCGCGAAGGGGGTTGGGGGTTTGACCAAGTTTGACCATAAAATCCTTGAAAATTTTTAAGTTTCCCTTAATTTCTTGATTGCATGAGTTCCCCACATGGAATTGGCCACGCAGCAATGGCTTTTAACTACTAGGGTGTCCTAATTAGTGTCATTAAATGCCTCGAAATGAGCCCTCACCTGACTCAAGTTCCTCGCATGGAACAGTGAATTACCTGTGTGGATCTCTTGAGATCCCCACGTGGATCTAGGCCTGAGTTCCCCGACCAAGCTCTAGCACGGTTTCGCCGAATGTTTTTCATGATTTTTGGAGGTTTGGGGTGTTTTCTATAATGGTTTTGAGGTGATGGGATGCTTGGGGGTGTCATAAACTGCCTATCTACAACAAAATTTAACCATAAAAAACATTTCACTCATTTTTAGCATGATTTTCCTAAATTTTCTCACTTACCACCAACTTCAATTTCGTCCCTAAATCTGATGTTTTTTTTAAATGATGTTTGACCCTATCACGATCTTAGCAACTACACTACCTTGCTCTACAACAAACGTTAGCTCAATCTAACACCTACAACTCCTTAAAAAGCACGATTTCTCCCTTCCCACACCCTAAACTCCAAATTTCTAGCCACCGTTTGCTAGTCTACTAAGTGGTGGAAAAATGGGTAATAACGAAGGAAGACAACAAAACGGTCAAGCTTATCTCTAGCTCCCCGGTAGGGATGCCAAAAAATGTTAAGCTCTTCTCCAACTCAACTATCGTACGGGCCATTCAAAGTGAGCTGGTGAGGATGCTCCTTCCTCACTCAACCAACCATAATCGTGAAGGCTGATCTCCCTATCATCAATCCGTGGGTGTCAATCACGACCTCCGGTATGCATCCGCCGATGTCACTCCACAAGAAGGGAAGAAGGGGGTAAGAGGGGGGAGAGAGGGAATGGGGAAGAGGATACGAAGCAAGCATGATGAATGGGAAAGGGAAGGGGATATGGCAACAATCAAAGGTAAAGAAAGCAAATACTCAATCATACACAACACTCAAGCAAGAAGAAAGAGACAATGGGAGAAAAAGAGAGCTTGGATTCCTCCAAGTGCATAATGAAGGCTAAAAGTCAAGAGACTTTTATACAAACCTTGTAAAGGGAGGTTCAACCCTAAATTCACTACTAACCCTAAAAATGCCCAAAATGGCCCAAACTTGTCCAAAAGGAGAAAAGGATAGACTCTTATGGAAGGCTTGGTAGAATCAAAAGGACAGACTCTTATGGAAGGGATTTGACAACCACTGGATATGCCCAACTGGAAAAGACTACACCTACCTCCTAGTCCGCTTCCCAAAAGATCAAATCCCCCACTACACTTATTCTAAAGCTATCAGAATTGTAAAGAAAGGATGTAGCACTTGGGAAGATATATGGATATTCAAAGAGAGGAGATGGATGACAGGAGATGAACTGAAGAGGAGATACCACCTTATTCTAAAGCTATCAGAATTGTGAAGAAAGGATGTAGCACTTGGGAAGATATATGGATATTCAAAGAGAGGAGATGGATGACAGGAGATGAACTGAAGAGGAGATACCACCTTACTAGATCTCAAGCAAATTGGATACTTGAGAGAACTCACCTTTGGACAAGAAACCAAAAATACTAAGGGGGTTAATTCACCCACAATCAATTCAATGGGATAATGGAGATACTAGCAAGCACAAAGCTGTGGAGGTCATAAAAGGTCTCAGGGGGAGAAAGCTTGCTGGAATACAAGGTGAACAGAGCGCTCTGGACTAAGTTTGATGCTATCATGAGAACTTTTGAAATCGAGTTTATAGTGCCACCCACAATGCCCTTCCAACCGGACTCACAGTCTAATGTTTAAATTAAATTTTGGTGCACCCCACCTCTAACTTTTGTAGAGGGAAAGTTGATAGCTAAATACAAGCAGTAAAAATATGAACTTTCCATTTTGGAGCATGTATGATACTAGGGATGTAATCCCAGCTTTTTATTTGGAAATCAAGACGGAATATATATATATATATATATGATTTGGTTTGAGTGAGAGAGAGAGAAAAAAAACTTCTAATTAAGAAAAGAGCTTTTAATTATTATCTTAACATCCATTGACCTTGATAAGGTCAGTTAGAGCTCTATTTTGAGATTGATGGAAATCATGAATGCAGTTTAGAATAGTGCTAGAATGATTTGGAACCACCCTATAGTTGCTTGGAAATATGTGAGTATTTTAGGCCAAAAGGCTTTCAATTACTCTGACATTGGTAGAAACCTTACTGAGGATAAGAAATTAGCTATCCTTAGCAATCCTTGTTGTTGTAGGGATAGAAAGTACAAAGCTTTTGTGGATGATTCTTTAGAACATGTGGTTACAGCCGATGTTTCAATCTTGCCAGCTTGTTTTTAAGGAATCTTTTCTTGAAAGGCACCAAATTTCATCTCTCTTGTTAACAAGACTCTTGCTTATTAAAAGCTATTGAAAAGGGAACTTTAAAATTTGCTTTCCAAATAGAAGAATCTTAAGGAATTCAAGGTCTTTTATCACATTGGAAAGCCGTGGTTTTGAAAAAAGGTATCAAAGCTAACAAGAGCTCCTTTAATAGGTGACTAATAAGCACAATGTTATTTCCTCTAAAAATAAAGTTACTATAAGAAACTTTCCTCAAAGTTTTGTCATTTTTTATGTAGATAAATGCTCTAATAATTTTGTTTTCAAATGTAACATTAGGAGAAATGTGGGCTCATTTTTGAGCCTTTTAGTTTTAGAGAGAGAGTGGCGCTCAACCAATGAGAAAGAGACTTCCGTACACTGAGAAATTCGGCATTTTAAAGCAAGAATTCAAGTAAATAGAGTAAAATTATGCTCAAAATGCATCTTAAAATAACATTTACTCAATGCTAATGAATTTGTGGAGCTATTCAAGGGACAAGTTAAAGAGTTCAAGGTATGTGAATATAGCAAGCGTGTGACAGATGTACTAATACGACATGTTTTCCAACATGTAGACTTGAGGGTGAAAAAATTTCCTCCTGGTCATCCACGATATCATCCCAACTGTGAGTAGTATCTCAGTCAAAGCTTCTTTTGTTTTAAAGTGTTTGATTGTTGTTATTATGCAGTTGTTTATCCATTCAATGATGTCTCCTTATTATTTTAAAAGTGTCTAATTGTTGTTTTAAAAATATCTAATCTTTTGGTTTTATGCAAATATTTATCCATCCAATAGGATAGACTAGCAACAACCAGTGGAGAGTATGTGGGATTGTTGACGCTTTCCATGCATATGTAGGAGAATAAATTTACAAAGGAAGAACTCATAGAGATCTTGCAGTCCACGGCATATTTTTCTATGATATGCAGTACTTTGAACCAAACACGTCTTTTGGATGGGGTCGTTTGGCTCCATTATCCCTCCCATTATTTGGAAGCAAAGATTGGCCCCATTGCCAACTTCACAAACTGGTGAAAGTTATAGGATCAGGTTGTATCACGACATACAGAAGTCTCTTAAGGCATCTGTTTGCAACAAAGAATGTCAAGCTTACTATTTTTATGCCTATTGAAGTGTTTGTTGACTTTTTCTTTGATAAAGAAATAAGAAATACTTCAACAATGTTTATTTGCAAGTCAAGTAAGGCACTGGACTTTTTGCAACAAAGAATGTCAAGCTTACTATTTTTATGCCTATTGAAGTGTTTGTTGACTTTTTCTTTGATAAAGAAATAAGAAATACTTCAACAATGTTTATTTGCAAGTCAAGTAAGGCACTGGACTTTTTGGACAATGGTTGGGACAGGAGAAAGACAGAAGACATCATTTCTGTTTTGGAGAATAAGTCAATAGTTTACAAGTACATTATTGGCTCTCAAAACTTCATTACAACTTTTCACTACACCAGATATCATTATGTTAATGGCAACCTTGTTCCATTAGATCAAGATTTGGAGTCAGATCTCGAGAATACGCCTCTAGTAATGGAGATATATTTGGAAGGGAAATTGCTTACAATGTTGAACACACTATCTAAAATATCTCTTTCTCAAATTAGAGAAGACCTTACATACGAGGAGATTTAATAATTGCCAAAAGATTATACATTTACAATGGATACTAAAAAGGTAAACCATTTATTTTTACGTTCACCATTTAGTATACTGTGGAGAACATTATGTAAGATACCACTAACAAAACCCTTTTTTTACAGGTGCCAAGGCAAAAAGAGAAAATGACTTTCTGCAAAGAATCTTTCTCTCATACTATTCACTTGATTATTTGAATGATGACAATCAAAACATTGTAACTCCAAAAGCAATTTAATATATGAAAGATTTTTTTCTTACAAAACAATGTCAAGTCTCTTACAAAATTAATGTTAATGTTACAAATGTAAATAAAAGTCTAAATGCTGACATCGATCAGAAGACTCTGGGGCACGAAAGCGATGCCGTGATATTGAGAACTAGACTGTGCTTCTTTGGGACTGAGGTGGCCTTCGATTTTGGTCCTCTTGTTGCAGGCTTTCCATTTCTTCCCACAGTCTTTCTTCTCTTCCCCTCTCTGCCTGCATCTTGACCTGCCTCGTGGATTCCACCCATTCATCCACCTTAGCTTGTAGCCTGTCATAATCATTTAGGGCAGCCATATGTGCTTCGAATTGTCTTTGGCTGCTCCTCGTCTCGTGGCGTACTCTCTCTACAGCTTCCCTTGCAAATTCGTCTGCCCTCCTGATCTCTTCTTCTGCATGATCATGGACAGCCAAAATAATTCTTTGGTCCTGAACTGTTTCACGTGCAAGGGAGCAAATTTGTTTAGAATTATTTCCTGTACACAAAGAAAAGCTTTGTTAGGGACATTATAGCTACGTTAGATTATGCAAGTCTACGTTACAAACATCACTTACATCAGGAATATCAAAAAATTTCTTTATTAAAAGGTAGGCATTTAGGACCGTCCTCTATCCACAACTGACATCTCCAGGCTAGACTGGCACCCTTATCCTATGATATGTCATGTTTTGTACAAGGTTTGGCTCCATTAAGAGATGTTCCAATGCATATACAAATTTTTTAGCACATCTGAGAGGTTGCAAAAACAAGAATCAGCTTATCTTGTTTAATTAAATCTACACGCTTATGGAAGAGGGAAATGTCAATAGGGACTTACTCTCTAACGCGGCCACGATATTGTTGAATAGAGTTTGCAAAATAACAAGTGTTTTGCTCAATGTCTTACAAAATCAAACTCTAGTGTCCGGCTGAAAAAAAACAAAGAGAACATAGATGTTATTAAAGAAAACACATATAGATTACCAAATATTTGATGTCAATTTAAAACTGAACATGAGACTCACTCTTCATGGGTGGTAAGCCTTGAAAACAAGTCTTGCCAAATTGAGGTTCACTGGTTCAAACCAGGACATAAGACTCAAAAATGATGAGCTATCATTTTGTAATGCCGCGGAAATGAGAGGATCCACAGTGTATGTACAGTTTTGGACCTCTTTTGGTAGTAGTAATATACAATACCTAAAGGAAACAATGAAAAGAAAAAAGAATTAGTCCATTGGTACTTATAGCTCAGTCATGCATCATACTATATACATCATGCATTATATATACTATACATACCACCATAGTAAAATATTGAGAATTTTATCTGTGATTTTCATTGCGTCATTCATCTCAAAATATGTAAACCGTATCCATCCAGAGGCTTGACAAGTCTTTGGCCCCGAAGTGAAAATGCTGCTCTCTAACCAGTGCAGCAGCCTCCAAAACTCTCAATTCTCGAATATTCACTGCTTCAATTAGATTTAATTCCCTCTCTATCCACTCTGCATCTTCTTCTTTTGCAACAATTTCAATTTCAGCGAGACGGAGGGCTGTGGTGGCTGTGTGCTGCAGTAGCCTCCGGTTGTGGTTGGTCCTTCGATTGTGGTTGTGCCTCCGGTTCTAGTTGTGTGTGAGGTTCTGCTGCTTTAGGGGCATCATCACTGGGGTGTTCTAGTCTTAACCTACTCTGCGAATGGGTGTCCCTATCGTGAGGAGCATGGGAGCTCTCAGATGATGGCCTTATACGAGGATGGAGGGGGGGAACTGTAAGGATACGTCGCATTCAGGGATCGCTTAAAGAAACAAAAACAAGCATCTGGTCGTATCTGTCACGCAATCTACGAAGGGTATCAAAATCCCTCGGCATTACTGTCAGCCTATGGGCATGATCGGCAAGAAAGTAAGCATTTTCAAAAAACTCGATGATCCAGTCCTCAGTGATTTCTTGAAGACATAATAATGCAGAATCTTGCCACCGCATGCCAATACTCCATTTCTCAAAAAAATTTACGCACAATCCTCTAGAAAGGGAGCTTGGATATCGCAGGCTGCGTGTGTCGCTCAATGCGATGAAGCTCCCGCAAAATTGCCCTCCTGTGAGCTTAATACCTCCTTGTTCTTCCTTGCGCCTGCAGTGACTTGGTATGTCTTTCAACCCTCTGAGCAATTGCCTTGGTACGGGCCATCTAAACATATAAACAAAGTGTGATGAGAAACACATTTAAAAAAGTCAGTACCAAGCAATATAACACAAATAGGATTCCAGAGCACATTGTATCGCTTGTACCTGACCCCACGAAAAACATTATGATAATGTGGTCAAAACCAAGCGATATGAAACAAACAAGAGCCCAGAGGGCTTAGAATCGCTTGGTACTAACCCCATGACCAACGTTATCACAGTGGGTTTGGTACCAACAAGCGATATAAAGCAGACAGGATTCCGGAGGCCTTTGAATCGCTTGGTACTGACCCCATGGAAAACATTATGACAATGGAATCGGTACCAAGTGATATAAAGCAGATAGGATTCCGGAGGCCTTTGAATCGCTTGTACTAACCCCATGGAAAACATTATGACAATGGAGTCTGTATCAAGTGATATAAAGTAGACAAGATTCCGGAGGCCTTTGAATTGCTTGGTATTGAGCCCATGACCAATGTTATCACACTGGGGTCAGTACCAAGCGATATAAAATAAACAAGACTCCAGAGAGGGCTTCGAATCGCTTGGTAACTGACCCCATGACAATGGGGTCGGAACCAAGTGATAAGAAACAAACAGGACTCTAGAGGGCTTAGAATTGCTTGGTACTGACCCCACAAAAAACATTATGAAAATAGGGTCGATACCAAGCGATATAAAGCAGACAAGATTTTGGAGGCCTTTGAATCGCTTTTGGTACTGACCCCATGGAAAACATTATGACAATGGGGTCAGTACCAAGCGATATAAAGCAGATAGGATTACGAGGACCTTTGAATCGCTTGGTTGATCCCATGACCAATGTTATCACAGTGGGGTTGGTACCAAGTGATATAAAACAAACAGGACTCCAAAGGGCTTCGAAATGCTTGGTACTAACCCCACAAAAAACATTATGACAATAGGGTCAATACCAAGCGATATAAAGCAGACAGGATTCTGAAGACCTTTGAACCACTTGGTATTGACCCCATGATCATCGTTATCACAGTGGGGTTGGTACCAAGCGATATAAAACAAACAGGACTCCAGAGGGCTTCGAATCGCTTTTAGTACTAACCCCACAAAAAACATTATGACAATGGGGTCAGAACCAAGCAATATGAAACAAACAAGAGTCTAGAGGGCTTAGAATCACTTGGTACTGACTCCATAAACAAGAGTCTAGAGGGCTTAGAATCACTTGGTACTAACCCCATAAAAAACATTATGACAATAGGGTCGGTAACAAGCGATATAAAGCAGACAGGATTTCGAAGGCCTTTGAACTACTTGGTACTAATCCCATTGATGAGATATGGAGCTCATCTAGTGAGGCGGTGGTGGACACGGATGACCCGCCTAAGCGATAGGCCTCACACTTACACCACTGGCATGGTTGGTGAGATCATGGGTGATATGCGGCCAGTGGGATGACAGGCTGTGTGATAGCCATTCTAGAGACTGGCATAGTTGTAGCGCCAGCTCATTTAGTTGGGTTCACACTATATAGAACCCTAGTATGTATTTGGTTGAGTACCTTTCATATTGTGTGTACTCTTATCTTTGTATATGGTGTGTTGAGTGTTGTGTGAAGAAGAAGATTTTCAGCCTCTCACCTTGTGTGTTCTCTTTTAGGGTTTTGTGAGTGTGTGTGTGCTTGCAAGAGCTCAAGCTCTCTTCTCCCCTGCATCTTTTCATGGTATCACAGCCTGGTTCATGTTAAGGGTTGAGCTGCAAGCAAGAGAAGCAGAGGAAGCGGTACGAGGGTAAGAGCTTCATCTACTCTTCCCTATTTGTGTTGGTGACTACACCCTTGTCGGGAGCTCTACGGGAGGCACCGACAAACGATCTCTGATTGAGAAGCTTTCTTTGTGGGAGTTAAGCTATAGGACAACAATAATGTCCTATCGAACATCAGACAAAATTTTTTGGACCGAAAATGCGTTTCGGGCGCATTAGGACCTCCGTTTTTTGGAAAGTAAGCGATTTCGAGCACTACGGGTAAGTCATTGATTCTCTGCAGAACTCTATTTTAAGAACTACAGGAAGATAGATTGGTTGTGTAGACATTGTGTGTGCTGCAAAGGAGGTTAACAGTTGCCATTGGGTGTATGTATGCACATTGAGGTCACTGGTTGTGACATTTGAGTGTAATACAGTACCACTGTAGAAAATATAGCAGTTTGTGCAAGACAAACCAGAGTGATGTTTCTGGTAAATTTGTGTCTGGCAAGATGTCAAATGATGGCATAAACCAGATTGTTCCTGCTGAGAAGCTTGATAAGAATAACTTCCATGCTTGGATGTTCAGGTTGACAAATTTCTTGATGGGAAAGGGTTACTGGGACTACATATAGAAGGTGAGCATGAAGAGGCAGCACCGGAGATACCGGAGATCAATCCGACTGCTGCAGATGTGAAAGACTTCAAGGATTGGAACCAAGGAGCCAGAAAAGTTATGTGTTGGCTCTCTATCAGTATACACAAGACACCATGATTGGGCACATATAAGATGCCAAGTCCCCTAAGGAGGCATGGGACACCTTGGTAAAACTCTATGAAACGAATACCAAGGCATGAAAGATACAGTTGAAGAATGAACTTCATACTGTGGAGAAAAAGAGTATGTCTGTGAATGACTATGCATTGAAGATCAAGGGTATTGTGGAATCCCTTGCATCTATTGGCATTTCAGTAGATGATGATGATAAGGTGGAAGTCTGTCTATGTGGTCTCGGGCCACAATACAAGGCGTTCAAGACGTCTATTCAGACTTGGGAAAACATTCCCAATTTCACAGATTTAGTGTCTATGCTGATTATAGAAGAGAAGAGCTTGGGTGAAGACCAACAGTCTTCACAAAACAAAAACAGTTCAAAGCAATAGGTCTTCTACACAAGTTCAAGAAGAGGACGAGGTAGAGGAGGAGGCCGTGGACGCGGCCAAGGAGGTGGCCGAACAGGTAATCAGAATTATGGCCAGCACAGTAGCAAAAACAACAGTCCCAGTTCACAACAACAACAACACGTAGGTGGAAGAGGCCAATTCAGAGGCAAGGGGAGTCAAAGAGGTCGTGGAAATTGGCAAAGGCAGTATAATGATACACGTGGATGCTTTTATTGTGGTAAGCCTGGACATGTGCAGGCAGATTGTTATAAGAAGCAGGCTGACATGCAAAATGGAAAATTGTAGCAGAACAACTATGCATCCTCGAGCAGAAACAATGAGGATAATGAAAGGTTGTTTGTTATACAGCCTGTCGCGTTAATGCCATGTCTGAAAATGTTGAAGCAACACACAAAGATGATGTATGGTACATTGATTCAGGTGCTTCGAACCACATGACAAGTCATGGGGAGTGGTTCAAGGAGATGAAAAACCTTGAAAGACCAAGTTTTGTGGAAACATGGAATGACACTGCTCATCCAATTGCCCATGTTGGAGATGTGCCATTGTCTATGTAGGATGGCAAAGTGAAGTTCCTTGCAGATGTACTTCATGTTCTAAACATAACAAAAAATTTGGTTTCAATTGGCCAGATGATTGAGCAGGGTTTGCAGGTTCAGTTTAACCCTGATGGTTGTTATGTTGAAGACTTTAAAGATAAGTGCAGGTTGGTCAACAGGCAATAGAGTGGGCAGAATGTTTACATTGAATGTAAACACTAAAGTGAGTGCTGCGATGTTTGCAAATGGTTCAGGAATTGTTGCAGACACAGACATTTGGCATAAAAGAATTGGACATGTGAATGTGCAGAGAATGAAGTCTATGCAGACTAAAGGAATTGTGATAGGGCTGCCAAAGTTTAAAGTTGAAGATATGCAGAAAATATGTGAAGCATGCCAATTTGGAAAGCAAACAAAGCATGTATTTTCACGTGACAGAAATGTGAGCAGAAATGCACTAGATGTTGTGCATTCAGATGTATGGGATCCTACGAAGACCATGTCTATGGGAGGCTGCAGGTATTATGTGACATTGATTAATGACCACACAAGGAAAGTGTGGGTATACTTCATGAAGGAGAAGGGTGAGGTGTTCTTTCATTTTCAGAATTTCAGAGTTATGGTTGAAAAGCAAACAAGGAATTATGTAAAGTGCCTAAGGTCAGATGGAGGGAGAGAGTACTTCTCCAATGAGTTCTCTGAATTTTTTAAGAAGAACGGTATTTGGAGACAGTTTACATGCAGATACACTCCGCAGCAAAATGGAGTTGCTGAGCGAAAAAATAGGCACATTGCTGAGATTGCACGAGCATTGATGGGAGAGAAGAATATGTCGCATAGCTATTGGACTGAAGCTGTTTCTACAGCAGTTTACATCATGAACAGGACTCCAACTGCAGCCATACATGATGTAACTCCAGAGGAGAGGTTTACTGGCAGAAAACCTGATTTGTCCCATCTGAAAGTCTTTGGATGCATTGCATATGTGCATGTGCCAGATGAGCTGAGAACTAAGTTGGATCCAAAAGTTGAAAAATGTGTGTTTATTGGATATTCCCTTGAGCAAAAGGGATACAGGTGTTATAACCCTGCTACACATGAGTTGAGGGTAAGCAGGGATGTTGTTTTTGATGAGATGAGCAGCTGGTATGCTGCTGGAAAAAGATGCTATTGGGGCTGATGTGAGTGAAAATGTGGTTGCACAAAATGCAAGTCAACAATCACAGTCTTTGAGTGGACCAGGAGAGTCCTTATCTAGTGGTTCAATTGATAGACCATGGAGTGGCAGGCTACGTCATAATACCAGTCCTGCAAATGTGATTAGTACATCACATAAAGGCAAAGAGAAAGTGATTGAGCCCCTTAGTATGCCCGACATTTCTTGCAGGGCATTCTCATGTTGATGGAGAGTCTAGTGGCTCAGAGATGAGCCTTGATGAGGATCTTGGGATACCAGCTATGAGAACACCTGGTGTAAAGAAGGCTATGGAAGCCATGAATGCAAAGATGCAAAGATCTGGGAGAGTGAAGAATCCTGTGCAGAGGTCTACCTATGATGATGGTTATGTGGCACATCACTATGCATACATGGCAAAAGTTGTGCTGGTTGTAGAGCCCACATGCATACATGGCAAAAGTTGTGCTGGTTGTAGAGCCCACATGCATTGATGAGGCTATTGGAAATGTGTGTTGGGAGAAAGCTATGGATGAGGAGATGGATGCACTATATGGAAATGAGACTTGGGATTTAGTGCAATTACCTGAAGGCAAGAAAGACATTGAATGCAAGTGGGTGTATAAAGTAAAACATGTGATGGAAGCATAAGCAGGTACAAGGCTAGATTGGTAGCCAAAGGATATGCGCAGACATATGGCATTGATTATGAGGAAACTTTTAGCCCAGTTGCCAAGATGGCAACAGTGAGAGTTGTGATAGCAGTGGCTATGTCAAAGCAATGGTCTTTACATCAGATGGATGTAAAGAATGCATTCTTGCATGGGGATTTGCAGGAAGAGGTGTGTATGTTGCAGCCATCTGGTTATGAGGATGTGAGTCACCCCGAGCATGTTTGCAGGTTGAAGAAGGCCTTGTATGACTGAAAACAAGCACCAAGAGCATGGTCTGAAAAGATTTCTGAATATCTTGTCACTATTGGCTTTCATGTAGCCAATGCAGATTTCTCGCTGTGTATGTGAGACACAGTGATAGAGGGGTTGTGCTTGTTTTGTCATCTATGTCGATGACCTGATCACAGGGGACCATGATGCAGAGATCTTTGATGTAAAGATCTTGCTTAGATAGAAGTTTGAGATGAAGTTTCTGGGGGAGCTCAGATATTTCTTGGGCGTTGAGGTGATTAGGTCACCACATGGTATTGGATTACTGCATAGACAGTATGGCTTGGACATGTTGTCCAAGTATGGTATGACAGGCTATAAGCCTATCTCGGTGCCATTGGATCAGAATGGCAAGTTGAGTACAGATTCTAGAGAGATTTTGGAGGATCCTACTATGTATAGGTGCATAGTAGGAAGCTTGATCTACATGATGATCACCAAGCCAGATTTGAGCTATGCTGCTGGGCTGGTGAGTCAGTTTATGCAGTTTCCTCGAAAGCTGCATTTGGATGCATTGAGATGCATACTGAGGTATGTGACGTCTACTTTACATTGTGGACTATTTTATGAAACCAGGACAGAGATATATGTACATGGGTACACAGATGCTGATTGGGCTGGTAGTATCTCAGATAGAAGATCTACTAGTGGCTTCATATTTTCTTTGGGGAGTGCTGCTGTGATTTGGAGCAGCAAGAAGCAGCCTACGGTTGCTCTACCAAGTATAGAGGCCGAGAACAGAGGTGCTGCTATGGCAGCATGTGAGGTAGCTTGGTTGAGAAAGCTACTTGTAGATTTGGGTCTATCAGTGTGGATAGACAAGTTGTCATTTTCTGTGATAATATTAGCAGTATTATATAGTTGGCCAGGAACCCAGTTTTTCATGCTCGCACACGAAGCATATAGAGGTCCACTATTATTTTGTCAGAGAGAAGGTTTTGGTAGGAGACGTTGACCTTGTTTATGTTAGCACACAGGATCACGTCGCTGACATCTTCACCAAAGCATTGGGTACAGAGAAGCTCAACAGATTCAGGGCTTCGCTTGGTGTACATGAGATGGAGTTGAGCTCGAGGGGGAGTGTTGAGATATCGAGCTCATCTAGTAAGGCGGTGGACACTGATGACCCGCCTAGGGGATAGACCCCACACTTACACCACTGGCATGGTTGGTGAGATCATGGGTGATATGCGGCTAGTGAGATGACAGGCTGTGTGACAGCCATTCTAGAGACTGGCATAGTTATAGTGCCAGCTCATTTAGTTGGGTTCACACTATAGAGAACCCTAGTATGTATTTGGTTGAGTACCTTTCATATTGTGTGTACTCTTATCTTTGTATATGGTGTGTTGAGTGTTGTGTGAAGAAGAAGAAGATTTTTAGCCTCTCACCTTATGTTTTCTCTATTAGGGTTTTGTGAGTGTGTGTGTGCTTGCAAGAGCTCAAGCCCTCTTTTCCCTTGCATCTTTTCACCCATGACCAATGTTATCAACAGTGGGGTTGGTACCAAGCAATATAAAACAAACAAGACTCCATAGGGCTTCGAATCGCTTGGTACTGACCCCACGAAAAACATTATGACAATGGGACCGGAACCAAGTGATATGAAACAAACAAGATTCGAGAGGTCTTAGAATCGCTTGTGGTACTGACCCATGACCAATGTTATCACAGTGGGGTCGATACAAATTGATATAAAGTAGATAGGATTCTAGAGGCCTTTGAATTGCTTGGTACTGACCCCATGGAAAACATTATGACAATGGGGTCACCACCAAGCGATATAAAACAAACAAGACTCTAGAGGACTTCAAAACATTATGACAATGGGGTCACCACCAAGCAATATAAAACAAAAAAGACTCCAGAGGACTTCAAAACGCTTGGTACTAACCCCACAAAAAACATTATGACAATAGGGTCGGTACCAAGCGATGATATAAAGCAGACAGGATTCCAGAGGCCTTTGAATCGCTTGGTACTGACCCCACAAAAAACATTATCCCCTTATGGGATTGGAACCAAGCGATATGCATAGACAAAAACCCACAGGAGGTCGGAACCAGCAAAACATTAATAGAGGGTCTGAAAGAGCTCTGAAATACCTGCAATATGGATGTAGAGGCCGATGGCATTTGGCTCATTTTGGGGGGCATTGAGGAGGTTGATGTAGTCAGAGACTCGAAGGATGATGGATTAGCTAAGACACCCATTTGCATTGAGTAAGATACGTTGTCGTCCCTCTGCATCACCAACGCCATCGTCCCTTCGTCCTGGAAAACTAAAGCGTTCAATTTTTTCTGCAGGTATGCCCATCTCTCCCTCCCTCCCTCCCTCCCTCCCTCTCTCTCTCTCTCTCTATCTCTCTCTCTCTCTCTCTAAAAAACACTCAAAAGGAGCAAGATCAACACACACACACACACACACACACACACACACACACACACACACACACACACACACACACACACACACAATGAGGTGGGGGGCGAGCCGGTTTGAGCCACCCTCCACTAAAGCAAAAACCTTCATATTTTTTCTGTAAATATGAAGGCCAAGTAAGTTGATAGGCTTTCACGTTGAAGGTTAGGGCAGGCCATCAATTTTCAGGCCTGGAAGACAGACTATTTTAGCTTACAAAATACAACTAAAATACAAAATACGCCACTTGTATGTTTTTTATTTAATATATAAAGACTTCATCTCAAAAAAAAAATATTAACCCCTTTAAGTCTCTTCAAATTTAGGGGTCAGTACCAAGCGGTGATGGTCTCGTGAATCCCACGTGAGCCCTCTACCGCTTGGTACTGACCCCTCTTTAGGGGGCTTGCATGTGTATATCCAAATCTCCTTATCGCCAGGTACTAACCCCATGCATAATAAGCGTGCATGTTCTAATTGACCAAAATGTTTCTTTTAGGCATGTCTTTGAAAGAGTTGGACATTGTCTACGAATCGGATAACGAGGCTAGGGAGTCTTGTGCAGAAAAGCTATTTATGTTCTTGTACAATGCACAAGCCCACAAGCGTTTGCATGAGTTGTCTTCAATGTTCAACAAGGAACTTTCTCTTAAGAATGTTATTAATTCTTGTAGGATTGTTCTCATCAGTGACCGTGAGTAGGAGTATGAAGACATTGTTTCTGCCAATATCGTTATGTCCGATATATGAACGATATGTTTATCCATCTGATTTTGCAAACAGACAAAGTCATGAAGAGGAGTCTTAGCCATTGTCTTGAAAAGATTCCCAGTTTTAGCAATAGAGTAGAGGAAAAATGCCCAATACACTCAAAGAAGTGTTGCCTACTCCAATTTAGTTCTGGTTTTCTTTGTTTTCTGCGTCTTCTTTACTGAGGACTCAGAGCCCGAGACAGTGACTTTGGCAAGCACTCAAGTGCCAATCGAGGATGATGGGGTTGAGGAAGAGGTGGCTATAGACCCAGCAGAGGAGAGGACAGAGGTCGAAAAGGAAACCTTTGAGGCTAATGCATCCCTTATCCCCTTCGATGCAGCACCTATTTCATTGGAAGACAGTCAATCTAATGAGAATGAATGAGTTGTCACTACCTTCCTTGCCCAGCTTTCCTATGGAAGCCCAAGCTGATTATGTATTATTAACAAACATTATGCAACATTTCAATATTCCTGAAGACTATTGCTTGGCTACCTTAGCAAATTTTAGTGAAGCAGACATGGGCTAGATAGAGGAAGGAGTTGACAATTATCTACTAGTAATTAATTCTGCAGTCCAAGACTCTGAGTACCTGCCTGGCAAGGAGATATTAAAGAAGATTTTCGATGAAGCTAGGACATATGAAACCCAATTGCCTTTCGAGGAGGAGGCTGCAGCAGTTGCCGACTGTCTTGGTTTGGCAGATATGGGTAAATTTTTGGTACCTACTGTGCATGAAGACAGTAAGTCCACAATCCCTTTGTGGACAAGATCCATCCTTGAGGGTGATGAAAATCAATAGGTAATAGAGCCGAAGATTTTTCAAACTATAAGAATTTGATTTACATGGACTTTGTCGATTGTGTCAACAATTAAACATATAACATTGGGGGTACCAAGTTTTTGTATATGATAATGATTTCCTGAAGAGAGCAGGAGGCTCAAGATCATCCAATGCTTCCACTTCAAAGTCAACAGGTCATCAAAAGGATGTTGCTCTCACTCAATATATAAGACATTTGAATCGTCAAAAGGTACGTGCAATTTACAACACTTGCTTAAAATTGACAAAGCAAGAAGTGACATGAGCCATGATTACAATTTTAATACGCAAATCATTATATTTCACAAGGAGTTCTCAAAAGACAATGCAAAATTTCCTTTATTTGTATTCAAAGTACTATCCAGGTGCCTTTAAATGCTGAGAAGGTGGTGCTTTTAGAGAAACAATTTGCATTGCGGGTGTTTGGTCAGGGGTATGGTTGCTAAGCTAAGATGCCCCTACTACCTGTCATATATAGGGCATGCTGTTGTAGCGGCAATTACACACCTAGACACATTGCATCCATATGGGAAAAGATATCTAATAAGGACAAGAAAAATCCGATCAGAACTGTTGCCTCCAACGGTGCAGATGCCAAAAATAGATCTCCCGACAGATGAAGAAAGAAGAGGAAAAGGAAGATGAAGAAGGAAGACCACTGAAGAAGATCAAGCCCACCTCATCTAGACCACCTTCTCCCAACCCTGACTCTTAAGCGACATCACAACTGATGGCGCTCTCTTGTAGATGACTGATTCCAAGCGCATTGTCACTTTTCTTTATTGAAAAATTGTATTACACGTGTCAATGATGAGAACTTGAATGTGTCTTTTTGTTTTGCTTTGTGAATCAATTTCCTGTAAGTCCATTGATGTAACTCTAAAAGACTATTGGCTCGACTCTTGCCTCCACTATGTCTAGTGTGCTTAAAGTAACATGTTCTTGCCATGTAATGTGACTTCTCCATGCCTTGAGTTGACCATATTGACAATGAACCGTATGTCTTTGCAAAATATGGTGTATGATTATATAGTATATGCTACAATCAATGACAAAACAGAAAAAAATCTAATGTATGTATTAGTTGGTCTCATAGTATTGAGATTGCAGCAGTTTTTAAAGTTCTTACCATGTAATGAGTTACATGCTGATCACTCCATCCTACAATGAATGCCTTCCTCCAAGTCTCTAATATGTTTTTAAATAATTTTATCTCACTATTGCTCCAGCTCTTTTTCTCCATGAATGCAAAGATCTTGTCAAGTGAAATCCACACATCTGCCTTTCGATTTTGGATTGAACCTTCATTTCCAATGTCCTTGACTGCATTATGTAGATCTTTCCATCGATTCAACATCTTTTGCTTGTTTTTATCTCGATAGTCTTTGAGGCAGTATGACAAAAATCTTTTAGCTTTCACACCACCTATTGATGGTTTTTTTGGTACTTTGCTGCCCCCTTGTGATCGCTTGTCATCCTCCTCAATTTTAACATGCCCCCCATGCAAGCCAATGTTTGATAGCACTTTTTCTATTGCTTTGATTGCTTTTAAAGATTCCAACGTCCATGCAAAGCATATGTACAAATACACCACCTTCTCTACAATTCTACATAGTGTATGCAATGTGCATATGTGCACTCTGAATAGAGGAATCTGCTTTGAAATCTTTATCTTTTAAATGCCTATCAGGAGCTTTGTTCCATAGTACACGATCTAAAGTCTTGGCACTTGACATGTAATATAGACATGGACTCTTTGCATTTTCACCTTTGTTTATGTTATACATGCATTTTAGAGTCTTCAAATCACCTGCCATGTGCCATTCCACTTTATAGTCACCTGCCATGTAATATAGACATGGACTCTTTGCATTTTCACCTTTTCTTATGTTATACATGCATTTTAGAGTCTTCAAATCACCTGCCATGTGCCATTCCACTTTATAGTCACTGAACCCAGGCACATGAAGGCTCGGGGGGGTCACTTAGCATAAAAAATGAATATCATGTGCGTTCAACAGAAGGAATTTAAAAAAAATTTGACTTACAGATATTTATTCATCACAGAAGGATTTATTTCAGAGCATATGCATGTATTTACAGAAGGTACTTTTTTATTGATAAATTTGACCCAAGGTTGTAAAGATAAGAAAGGTATAGGTGTAGTGGTTTAAGCTGCAAGAGCATAATTTTCCACACAATGGATCGAGGTTCAAATCTTGGGAAGATTTTTTCCTGGATATAAAATTTGATTTTTATTTGGGCTGCAACGTGATGATTCTGAAATGAAAAGACATTTGATAATATTTGAAATTGCTTTTACTACACACGATTTATAGGTGCGCATTCAAAACACGCAGCATTGGGTGGGTAGTGTAGGTTGAAACCAATACTATGGCAGACGGGTAGTATGCTCCCAAACTCAGGTACGCAGCTCTCTCTCTCTCTCTCTCTCTCTCTCTCTCTCTCTCTCTCTCTCTCTCTCTCTCTCTCAAGCATAAGAAAACTCAGGTACGTAGCTCTCTCTCTCTCTCTCTCTCTCTCTCTCTCTCTCTCTCTCTCTCTCTCTCTCTCTTTCTCTCTCTCAAGCACATGTAAACTCAGGTGTGCATATGCTCTCTCTCTCTCTCTCTCTCTCTCTCTCTCTCTCTCTCTCTCTCTCTCTCTCTCTCTCTCTCTCTGTGTGCTTGATTTCTGCCAATCTTCCAAGGTGTCAATGATGTTGCCAAGGTGCCTTTGCAGAACCATGCATTGTCATGACAATGATGCTTGCCAAATCCAACTTGGCATTCCAACCTTATGACCTGGTTGCCTTTCGCAACTTGCACTTCAGCGGCGCGTAAGTGCGTAACAAAGGGCTTGACAAAACCAGATGCAAGCTTCTCCATGAGACCATCTGCTGAAATGAAGAGTTTGCATCTGCGGCACAAGAACAACAAAAGAAGTGAATGCAGATCAACTTAACAAGCAAGCAACCGACCACTTTATAGAATTTGAACAATAGAAAAGCTTTTGGGAATTCTT
The DNA here is from genome assembly GCF_041138505.1 of Cibotium barometz. Lineage (NCBI taxonomy): Eukaryota > Viridiplantae > Streptophyta > Polypodiopsida > Cyatheales > Cibotiaceae > Cibotium > Cibotium barometz. The sequence continues at coordinate 36,761,564 of NC_141074.1, read as the reverse complement.
TTGAGTGCTCTGACCATCTTACAAAGGGGCCCTTATTACCTGGTATGCTTGGGCGTGAGCTGAAACTCTGCATAATCAAGGACTGTGTCTCCTCTCATTGTGTTGATATGTACAGCTTTGACTTATGCGTTATGCAAGATTGCAAATACTTCAACTGAAGTTGGGGAAGATATCTTGCACTGCATTTTGAATGAAGCAAGCAGGTTGGATAAGCTCTTCTAATATGAGAGAGAGAGAGAGAGAGAGAGAGAGAGAGAGAAATGAAATGAAATGAAATGTTGTATTAAACGTCTTTAGAAGGCCAAAATGACCTATGAGACCAAAAAGATTACATCCCAATAGAATCTGATTCTCTGTCTGGAAAATAAATGAAATGAACAATATAGATTCTAAAATCTAGGCCTGCCATACATCAAGAGGATATGAATAGGGGAGGAGGTGGTGGGGGGTAGAGGCTCAGGCTGTATACAAGCTCATCTCAGGAGGTCAAGCATGGGTCTCTGTCGTAAGGAGTCGATGCCTTCCATGCCGAGAGACCTGACAGGCCGTGCTCAATGTCGATCAATAATGACTCTAATCCGCCTATGCAAGCGTATGCGAAGATGTGAGGATCCTGGTAGTCTGGGGCGTCTGGATCGTCCTAACTGAACAGCTCTGTCAAGTAAGGTCCCCTGCCTATCTGTAAGATTCCTCCCCAGCCTCTCAAAATGTCCAGCATCTTCCCCTGTAATCAATTCCCTTTTCTGAAATATAAGAGATCTTGTCTCTGTCTGTTTTGGCATAGAGAGAGAAAATATTCTAGAGAGAGAATATTCAGATTATGAATATTTTTGGATAGAAAAATAACTCATCTTATTAAAATAAGTTTCCCTAAAATAGAAATTCAAAAAGAACTTTCCAATGTGCAATTGGAATTAATTGGAAATGGGTATAAAGGACCTTAGCCTAAGGGTCTAGATTTTTAGAAATTTCTGGATTATGGTCCAATTAAGGTTCGTATGGGCCAATAGCATCAATCCATGTGTAGGGAGGAGATAAATCCAATTTGTAAAAGAAGATACCCAAAAATGAGTAAATGCTCACATAAGATGAAGAGTTGAAAATGTACAAGGTTTATTAGTAAAAAACTATGAGCAATATTAAAAATATGAGATATTTGGGTATAATGATTCCATTTTGACACATATGTAAGGAAGGGGAGTTCTTTAAAGGAGGTGCATATTTCACATAAGATGAAGAGTTGAAAATGTACAGGTTTATTAGTAAAAAACTATGAGCAACATTAAAAATATGAGATATTTGGGTATAATGATTCCATTTTGACACATATGTAAGGAAGGGGAGTTCTTTAAAGGAGGTGCATATTTCACATAAGACGAAGAGTTGAAAATGTACAAGGTTTATTAGTAAAAAACTATGAGCAATATTGAAAATATGAGATATTTGGGTATAATGATTCCATTTTGACACATATGTAAGGAAGGGGAGTTCTTTAAAGGAGGTGCATATTTCACATGCTTGAATGAGTTTTAAACTCATAAAAATTGAGATATTTCATCTCTCATCTCTCCTCATTCAAGTCTAGTTCCAAAAAGTTAGCTTAACTGACCTAAAAATGGTCAAAAATTGACCAAATTGATTTGGAAAATTCTAGAATCAGTTTGTTTGGTTAGGAGCTCAATTTTTCCTATAAATAGAAGCCTCCCCCTTGTTGAAAAATATATAGTGTTTATGCATCGTTACTCTACTCCACCTAAGCCAAGAACTGTGAATTCATTAATAATTCACTAGTTTTTGGAGCTTCCCTCTTTCTTCAATCCCCATTAATGGCTCCATCAACATACTTAACCAATTGATTGGTTGGGGGCCTCTACCGTGAACAAAGAATCAAGCAATTGTAAGGTCTATAATTTCTCAATGTTTCTCTCTTCTCAACCCCTCTCAAGCTTGAGAAGCTTAATTGGTATGGTTTTTAAATGCTATTGAAGTTAATTGGTGAATAGTAGTGAAGAGTTACATAATTTGATGAATGCTATTGAAGTTAATTGATTAATGATAGTTAAGAATTACATAAATTTTCATTTATGCTTAATTCAAATGGTTTTTATGTAATTTCTCTCTCTCACTCAAGAAATGGTCATACTCATGACCCATTCTCAATCCAAATGAAGCTTTTCATAAAGCTTTTCCTTAATCCAAGATTAATCTATACTTGAGGCTAAATTAATGGCTTTTTTCTATGCTTTTAGTTTATGTATTTCATGAATATTGATGATTCAATCCATTATGGATTATTGATCCAATTAGGGATCATTCTAATTATTTCTTAATGATAAGCTTTATCCCTTAGAAAAATTGAGATTTATTAGTCATAGCAGCGGAGCTATGGCAAAATTTTTATAAAAATTACGCATAAAATAATTTCATTCAAAGCATGAAAAGAGGATTTCCTACCATATTCTAGGAATTATCATCCTAGATTAATTAATGATATTCATTATAATCATAGAGAAATTGATTTTCATATTATGCATAATTGATTTCATGCATAGAGGTATGCATAAAAGATTATTATTTTAACATAAAAGTGTTACTTTTATCATATTTAAATTTCATGCATAGAGGTATGCATAAAAGATGATTATTTTATTATAAAAGTGTTACTTTTAGCATAATTGAATTTCATGCATAGAGGTATGCATAAAAGATGATTATTTTATTATAAAAGTGTTACTTTTAGCATAATTGAATTTCATGCATAGAGGTAGGTATACATAAAAGATGATTATTTTATTATAAAAGTGTTACTTTTAGCATAATTGAATTTCATGCATAGATGTATGCATAAAAGATGATTATTTTATTATAAAAGTATTACTTTTAGCATAATTGAATTTCATGCATAGAGGTATGCATAAAAGATGATTATTTTATTATAAAAGTGTTACTTTTAGCATAATTGAATTTCATGCATAGATGTATGCATAAAAGATGATTATTTTATTATAAAAGTGTTACTTTTATCATATTCGAATTTCATGCATAGAGGTATGCATAAAAGTTGATTATTTTATTGTAAAAGTGTTACTTTTATCATATTGGATTTTCATGTATAGAGGTATGCATAAAAGATATTCTTTTTATACTAAAAGTGTGATTTTTCATCATAAATGGATTTTATGCATAGCTTAGATGCATAAGAGAAATTCTTTTATTCTAAAAGTGTAATTCCTACCAAATTGATTTTATGCATAAGAAGATGCATAAAGATTGATTTTTAATTCAAAAGTGTCATTCTCATCTAAATTGAATTTATGCATAGAAAAATGCATAAAAGATTGAAATTTAATTCAAAAGTGTCATTTTCATTTAAAATGAATTTATGCATAGGAAGATGCATAAAAGATTGATTTTTACTTCGAAAGTATTAATCTCCTTAAATAGAATTTATGCATAAATAAATGTGTAAAGAAATCTTATATCAAATATAAGAATTCTCTTGTATTCTATGAATAGATATGAGATGTGATAGGATGTGATAAGAGGTGTATAAGATGTGATAAGAGGTGATAAGATGCTTATGAAATAAGTTAGGAGGTGATAAGATGAATTAAGATGTAATAAGATGTGTATGGGAGGAGGTAAGAAGTGTATGTGATAGGATAAGATGTATATGGGTTGTGATAGGGCGAGAATGGATGTGATGTAAAAGATTAGATGTGAAGGCATATGGGGTTATATGAATGGGAATGTGGAAATGGATGTATGTATGTGGATGTGTGGATGTGGAGATGGGAGTGTGGATGTATAAATGTGAAAATGGATGTATGCATGAAGATGTATATGTATAGATGTGAATGTGGATGTAGATGTGGCTATATAGATGTGAATGTGGAATGTGGATGTGGATGTATGTATGTATGTGGATGTAGATGTGGATGTATGTGAATGTGGATGTATAGATGTGAATGTGGAATGTGGATGTGGATGTATGTATGTATGTGGATGTAGATGTGGATGTATAGATGTGAATGGGAATGTGGATGTGGATATATGTATGTATGTGGATGTGGATGTATGAATGAGGACGTGATAGTGGATGTATGCATGTGGATGTGGATGTATGAATGTGAAAATGGATGTATGCATGAAGATGTATATGCATAGATGTGAATGTGGATGTAGATGTGGCTGTATAGATGTGAATGTGGAATGAGGATGTGGATGTATGTATGTATGTGGATGTGGATGTGGATGTATGTATGTATGTGGATGTAGATGTGGATGTATAGATGTGAATGGGAATGTGGATGTGGATGTATGTGAATGTGGATGTAGATGTGGATGTAGATGTGGATGTATAGATGTATAGATGTGAATGTGGAATGTGGATGTGGATGTATGTATGTATGTGGATGTAGATGTGGATGCATAGATGTGAATGGGAATGTGGATGTGGATGTATGTATGTATGTGGATGTGGATGTATGAATGAGGACGTGATAGTGGATGTATGCATGTGGATGTGGATGTATGGATGTGGATATGGATGTGTATGTATGAATGTGGATATGGGATGTGGATGTATAAATGAGGATGTGAAAATGGAGGTAAGTATGTAGATGTGGATGTGGATGTAGATGTATGGATGTGGATATGGATGTGAATATATGATATGTAATGTGAAGGAATCTGAAGTGAAGAGATGGAAAATGATGTGATTGGATGAGTACACATATAAATGGAATGTGGAATAAGTAATGTGGATTAATGAGAGATAATGTGGAAAAATGAGAGTTAATATAGAAATTGTATTTGTAAACTGTTTGTAAATGGCTGTTTTATGTCAAGAATGCTGGGGAAGCATTTTGACCGTCTTGTGATTAAGGTCGTGGAGACCTAACTGATAAAGTTGCAACTGCTGATGGAGAGTCAATGGAGGACGTCTCGCGTAGCAAGGTCGACCGAGGTCTTGACCAGCCTCGGTTAAAATGGTGAGCTTCCGGTATGGTGGATGAGGGACCAAGGAAGCGGCCTATGAGTGAAGCACTAGGTCACCTGCGAAGGATCCTAGAGGGTGCTGACCATACGGTGCTCGGGCTCTGGGTCGCCTAGGATACCCACACGTGCATCGAGGAAGATATTGGAACAAGGAGTAAGAGTTGTTTTCTGAAACCGGGCATGGATCTGATTGATTGACCTTGCTGGTCTTCAATGGATGAGTCCATGGCTCTTTTTATGGATCTGTTGGTTGATCTTGCTGATCTTCAACAAGAGTCCATCTTGATTTTTATAAGTGATTATATTGCCGAGTATTATGGGCTAGGAACTATTGAAAAGGCCCCTGAGTGGACAGGTGGTGAGCGTTCTAGTTGCCAATGATGCCATAGATACTCTGATGAAGGAATGATGGAAAATTATGGATCAACCGAATAAATTGAAAGATTGTGATCAGTGGTACTATGATTTCATTAAAGTATTGTTTTAAAGTTTGCTGATGTTAAGAAAAAGGCAATTTCATATTGGGTGTGTAAGTGGTGTGGCTAGTTTTATATTTGCATGAACTTCCGGCTAGGGGGCCTTGGAACTCTTTTCCTTGGTACCCGGGACAAATCCTAACCAAATTCCAAATTGGATGCCATCACTACAGTGGTTGGGCGGTGGGATCGGATGGGGTTAGGCTGGACTAATGGATCCGTAAATCGAGACTCAATTTTTGTTATTACGATAGATAAAGTAAATCCCGGATAGTAATTGTTCTATGGATAGGAATCAACGGTTGTGCCTCTTGATGGGGAAAAAAGCGTTGATCCCAATGATCCAAGTGCAAGTTTCTTCCTTGATCCGATCGAGTATCTTTATAGGTGCAGTCGGATCAGCGTGATCAGTAATGATCTTGACTACGTTAGAGTGAAAAGTTATCCTGGTGGAATCGCCCGTGCTTTCCGGGTAAGGGAAGTTTTTCCGAGTTCGGTTTTGGAAAAACCGACGGATTAGTCTCTTGTCCGGATATCCGTGGACGAGGCCCCGAGTGTGGATCCCTGCCCCGCGCATGAAGTGCTACTTCCGCTGCTAGTACCCCGAATCCGTCGCATGGTGGGGATAGGGATCTCACACTATCAGGTAAAGTCTCCTCTCTATCGTGCTGTTGCTGGGAGTGGCCTCTAAAGAAATCTGTCATCTGTCTCTGTGCCGGGTGTCTGCCTCTGAGGAGAATCTCTCTAAATCTGCGTATCTCTAGGAGGTATAGCCCTAGACACCTCTGGTCGTATTACTCCATGACCCTAGATAATGGTCCAAAGCCCTCTCTGAACAAACAGTGGAAGCGTCCTCTAATCTCATAGAAGGCGGTACAATGGCAAATGTAATGTTCCTCTGTCTCTGGCTCATGCTGGCACACCTGGCAAATCCTCTCCTCTGGTGGTACTCTCTGGTGGTACTCTCTCTCTCTCTCTCTCTCTGTCTCTCAAGCACAAGTAAACTCAAGTATGCATATGGGTTCAGCATAGACAGGCTACCCCCCTTTCAGTACTCTCTGGATGCACCCTACATCTCCTCCGTCACTTTTTGTGCTCTCTGACGTATATTGCATTTGGCATACATGTCGCTCAAGGCGATGCAAAACGCAGCCTTTATTTTTCAAAAGCAATAATATTAGTATCTTCTGTAGTGCCACCAACCATCAAGATGCAAGCATAAGTGATTGCATCTATAGAGATCAAACAAGAAGCTCCTCAAGTACTTTTTGTGCTTTTTGAAGTACACCACATTTGACATACATGTTGATCAAGGCATTTCCAACAGCCCTGACTAACAATATCATCCTTCAACATCTTGTGTAGTGCACATGCCTTTAAGATGCAAGCGTCGGTGATTGAATCTGTAGAGATGCTCTCACTTCGTATCTGCTGAAACCAGCCCACAGCTTCCTGCCCCTGCTCATGTAGGCATATCTTGCAATCAGCGTGTTTCAAGGATGACCTTCTAGACAAGAAGCTCCTTGAGCACTTTCTATGCTTCCTAAAGTACATCACATTTGACATTCATGTCGATGAAGGCATTGCCTTCCAGCTCCTAACTTAGAATATCATCGAGAATTAGTTTTCCCATATCAACATCTTGCGTCGTGTTGGTGATTGCATCTGAAGAGATGCACTTGCTTTGCATCTGCTGAAAACAACTCAAAGCTTTCTGGTCTTGCCCCTTTTGGGCATTTGATGCAATGAGTGCACTCCAAGAGACTACGTTTTGGACATAAATTGTCTCTGTCACTTTTCGTGCAAGTGTAGGTGATTGCATTTGGAGAGATGCCCTCACTTTGCACACACTGAAAACAGCCCAGAGCTTCCCGCCCCTGCTTCTATTGGGCATATCTCGCAATCAATGCGCTCCAAGAGATGAAGTTTTGAAAAGAAGCTTCTTTTGTGCTTTTTGAAGTACACCACATGTGACATACATGTTGATGAGGGCAATGCCAAGAGCCCGTGAGTGACTAAGAATATCATTGTGCATTCTTTTGCTACCACATGAAGACCGCATGCTTGGTTGCATCCGGAGTATGTATACTCATGCAATGATTTCCTTGCTGGTTAAAATGAATGTTTTACATGAAAGGGTACCTTTCACAGAAAGGCTTACCTTTTGCATCCCCATTGAAGGGCAACTCTCAAAAATGTGGCTAACTTTGAGACATAGCAGGGTCGTTCAAAATGTCGAGGATGCTGATCTGGGTATGCTAGGGTTCTTGGCCTGCTATTAGTGAAGACCAAGGGACAACATTTCAAACCAAAAGCTCTTTAAGCACTCGTCATGCTTTTGCAAGAGCACCACAGTTGGCATACATACCCACCAAATCATTGCCGAGCATAATATCTTTCTCCAGCAACCCCTCTCTGGCAATTTCATTAGGAATCTGTTGCCTCTTATCAGATGCTCCTATGCTGCCATACACTTTCAAGACCCAGGCACATTTCCATGATCATCTAGCTCCTTGCGCATCGAGGGGCAGCGGTGGGTTCCACAGTTCCACCACATTTGGCACCAATCAAAGCATTGCCAAAAAGCAGCACATCTTTACCCAACAAACCCTGCCTAGCAATCTCATCATGAAATTGTTCCCCTTTGATAGCTACTCCTATACAAGTGCAGGCCTTCAAGATGCAAGTGTACGTCATTACATTTGCTGGCATGCCCTTGCATTGCATCTGCTCAAAACACTTCAAAGCATTCTCACCCTGACTCTGTTGTGTATATCCTGCTATTAGTGAAGACCAAGAGAAAACATCTCAAATTGGAAGCACTTGTTGTTCTTTTGCGAGAGCACCACACTTGGCATACATATCAACCAAAGCATTGCCAAGCACAATATCTTTCTCTAGCAACCCCTCTCTGGCAATTTCATTATGAGTTTGTAGCCTCTTGTCAGATGCTCCTATGCTGCCACACGCTTTTAAGATCCAGACATACATCACTGCATCCTTGTCCCTTGCATTGCATCTGTTTAAAAGAGTTCAATGCATTCTGGCCTTCTGCATGCCCGCTGGGCATGTACTCCAAGAAGTGTGCTCTAAAAGACAACATTGGTTGTAGGAAGCTCCTCAAGAACTCGTTGTGCTTTAGCAAGTGCACCACATTTTACATACATGTCCACCAAGGCATGAACAAGCACGATATTTTTTTCTAGAAATCCTTGTTTAGCAATTTCTTCATGAATTTGTTGCCCTCATTCAGTTGCTCGTATGCTGGCACATGCTTTCAGCATGCAAGTGTGCAGGCAAGTGCAGGTCACTACATTCGGGGAAAGGCCCTTGTGTTGCATCTGTTCAAAACAATTCAGGGCTTCCTCACCTTGGCCTTGTTGGGCAAATCCTACGATTAGTGCAGACCAAGAGACAACATCTTGTGTAGGTAGATGGTCAAGCACTGGCTGTTCTTTTGCCAATGCTCCACATTTTTGCATACATACCAAAGCATTGCCTAGTACAATATCTCTAGGGACTTCCACCCTTACTTTTGGGGTTGTCAAAGACCCAAACCCACTACCATGTTCATCTGGATCCTTGTGCATCGAGGGGCAGTGGCTAGCCTACAATTCCACCACATTTGGCATCCACCAAAGCATTGCCAAGCAGCACATCTTTACCCAACAAACCGTGCCTAGCAATATATCATGAATTTGTTCCCCTTTGATAGCTACTCCTATACCAATGCAGGCTTTCAAGATGCAAGTGTATGTCACTACATTTGCTGGCACACCCTCGCATTGCATCTATTCAAAATAGTTCAAAGCATTCTCACCCTGACCCTGTTGTGTATATCTTGCTATTTGTGAACACCAAGAGACAACATCTCAAACTTGAAGCTCCTCAAGCACTCATCGTGCTTTTGCGAGAGCACCACACTTGGCATACATATCCACCAAAGCATTGTCAAGCACAATATCTTTCTCTAGTAACCCCTCTCTGGAAATTTCATTATGAATCAATTGACTCTTGTCAGATGTTCCTATTTTGCCACACGATTTCAAGATCCAGACATATGTCACTGCATCTAGGGAAACACCCTTGAGCTGCATCTGTTCAAAAGAGTTTACAGCATTTTGGCCCTATCCCTGCCAGGCATATCCTCCAATAATTGTGCTTCAAGTGACAACATTGGTTGTAGGAAGCTCCTCAAGAACTCGTTATGCTCTAGCAAGTGCACCACATTTTACATGCATGCCCACCAAGGCATGACCAAGTACGGTATTTTTTTCCAACAATCCCTATTTAGCAATCTCTTCATGAATTTGTTCCCCCTGTTCAATTGCTCGTATGCTGAAAACAACCCAGAGCTTCCTGCCCCTGCTCTTGTTGGGCATATCCTGCAAGCAATGCGTGATAAGATGCAAGCGTCGGTGATTGAATCTGGAGAGATGCTCTCTCTTCGCATCTATTGAAAACAACCTTGAGCTTCCTGCCCCTGCTCATGTAGCATATCTCGCAATGAGCTTCTTGCCCCTGCTCATGTAGGCATATCTTGCAATGAGCGTGCTTCAGGAGATGACATTCTAGACAAGAAGCTCCTTGAGCACTTTCTGTGCTTTCTGAAGTACAATAGATTTGGCATACATGTCGATGAAGACATTGTCTTAGATTTGGCATACATGTCGATGAAGACATTGTCTTCCAACCGCTAACTTAGAATCTCCTTCTGTGCTTTTTTGTCCTTTATGTGATGATGCCTCCTAGTAGTGGGATGATGATGCAACAAAATGGTGGGGTGGTGATACATGCAAACGGTGGGAGGATGGTCCACTCTATGCGCGATGCAGCCTCTGCCCTTTGCCTTACTGTAATGCACAACCAGCCAAGGCTGCTTGCAGCAGTGTGCAAGTAATTTTGGTGCCCCTCACCTACTCCCTTCCCTTCACCCCGCCATCCTTGCCATTCCTGCTGTGCAAGTGATTGTGCTTGACGCTTGTGCTCAGCCCCTGGATCTCTCTTGTTGCTGCTGCCTCGTGTGGGCTCGCCCAATCGAGCTCCCTCTCTCTTGCTCTTGGTGATTGCCAGGTGCACGCTCTCGTTGTCCCCTACCTGCTGTAAGTGCGCCCGTCCCTAGCGGTTGGCAGCAGTGTGGGTATAGATCAAGCCTTCCTCTTCTGCAACTTGGTTTGAGTTGTGGTTGAGGTTGAGCCTCTCTCTCCCTCTCCTCCCGACTGCCAGGTGCACGCTCTCGCTATCCCCTACCTGTTGTTGTAAGTGCGCCCGTCCCCAGTGTGGTTGGCAGCAGTGCGAGTACAGAGCAAGCCTTCCTCTTTCGCAACCTGGTTTGAGTTATGGTTGAGGTTCAACCTCTCTCTCCCTCTCCTCTTGACTGAGCCGACGGAATTTTGGTGACTGGCCTCTCACTTGCCGTTTCCTCCCCCAATGGCTTCTCCCTTCAGTTGCTCCCTCCTCTCTGGTTCCTTCTTCCTCTTCTGTTTAGCTTCTTTGGCCCTGCTCTTGTTTTCTATTTTTTGAAAATGTATTGCTGATATACTTTGTTGATATTGCATGCCACAATCTATTTTTTATGTGAGGTTGATGTTGCATGCCACAATCATAGCTTAAAAACATACTTTGTGTCGCAGGCTAGATGGGATCTTTTTATAAGATTCAAGTGATCAATGATGATAATGAGGATGAATTAGGCCTTGTGAGGCTAAAGAACGATAAAGACGAGCCCACCTTTGCTTTGGTTCGTGAGCAGATAGAGGGCAATGAGCTTGTGATTGGATCCTTCGTCTTCATAGAGGAAAATTATATTATAAAGAAACGACAAGAAGAGCGATGGACACTCAACAATAAGGTTCAAGTACGCATTAAGAGGAGTGCCAATAGCATGCATGAACTTCCTTCTCCAAGTAAGCGACAATGCTCAAATCAGCTTGATAACAAGAAAGGTGACACTTTGAGTGGCTCCACTTCCAAGCTTACAAGCAAATTGTTAAGTGCAAGTGTTCTTGAGCAATGGGAACAAGAATGTATTAGAACAAAACTAAAGCTGAAACAGATGAAGGTTGAAAGGGATGATAGGTTTGAATTACATAGTGAAGATGTCAATGGGAAAGCTTTAGTTCGAATATGGTGTCATGAGTGCAACTCTTTGTATGGCGTAGGTTCAATAGAAGGGAAGTATGCTGCATATAATTGTCATGCTAACTTTATGAGAACCCACATCTTGGAGAGCAAAAGACATGAAAAAAATTATATGGCATTTCGGGGGCTTGGAAAGGAGTCGACGCACCGTGTGCAGGCTGATGAAGAACAAGATGATAGGAAAGAAATAGAGAGACTCTACGCTTTTTGATGGAGACCAATGAAGGTATTGTTCAACCTTCATAAAGTTACTTAAATGTTTGAAAGATAGAATGGTTTTGGAAAGTCGATTTTGTAACTTGTTTGACTTTGTTATGTGTTGTATTTGCATGTAGGTTGGGACTTTGAAGTCGTTGCAGCCACACTACATGATTTTAAAGACAAAAGCTTTGTTCGCGTGCTGCGTTTGTATCCTCCAAGGTCAGATCTGTGTACCATTCTCACAGAGCACTCAAAGTCAATCTTGCACACAAAGGCAGTCATGAAGGAGGAGTTGCAAACATCCAAGCCAGTTCTAAGTGGCTTACGTGGATGTCCTCGAAAGGGGAAGGAGCATGATCCAATGCAAACATCTCTCAGCAAGTTTGTGGTTTCTACAAAGTTTGAAAGATCATCTCATGATGATTCTCCTTCACTCTATAACAATGAAGAAAGTGGGAAATTTTCAATAGGTTTGAATTTTTTATGTTGGGGTTTATGGATTCACGAAATCAAAGTGAACAACAAGAATATTAGTGTGAAACCTTTGCTAGATGATCAGTGTGGTGGGAAGCTTTGGTTTGCAGAGCCTTTCACAAAGGCTATCCTAAATGATGGAACTTCAACCTTTCACATAGATGGTTGCTTTCGTCATATTAGTTGTCCACGTGTTTCCAATAATGGGCAGCCATTTGAAGCTTTCTCATGCAACAATTGCAAGGGTATGCCTAAGCTTCATGATTTTAGGATGAGATTATATAGGGAGAAGACGGCGGAGAAGAAGAGAGGCACTAGAGGAACGGATTGCGGAAGAAGATTAGACTTTCTCACTAAACAAGAGCTTCGGCAAACAACTTTCATTGCTAAGAAGCATGCAAGAGATCTCACCCTCAAACTATGGTCAGCAAAGGCTCATATTGCTGTCCTTTCGGTGCGACTACGAACTTTAAGGGAAGCAAGCATGGAGTCCCTAAACTGCAAGGATGTAAAGAGGTTTTGTAACAATATAGTAGAAGCCCATAGACTAGGTAAGTTTGGTGGAAAACCTGCTCTATGGGACTTCTTACAGGATGTGGCTACAAACATGTCGAGGCCAAAGGCAGGCAAGAGTGCAAATACTAAGGCTTTGTTTGAGGTTGCAAGGATGTGGGGTGGACCAAGGTTGCATGATTTTCTTGCTGCCAACCTCAATGGCCCTTCACTCTCAACGACAAAAAGAGGCCAAAGCCTTGCCACACAATTTTTACCGGGCATACATGGCTATATCTTTGATGCCATTGCTGAAATATATCAAAACGAGAAAGAAAAACATGGAATCAAATCACTAATTCCTTTCATCTTGGTGGAGGATGAGACCGCCATAAAGAAACGGATAAGGTAAACATAGTATAATGCAAAAGTAGTTCTCATGAGACATGTTGAATTGTAGTGGCTCTTACATATTTTATGTTTTCAATCTTAATATTGTAGGTGGAACCCAAAAGATGACACGCTTGTTGGATTTGATGGATACAAGGTGGAGAGCCATGAGTGTGGAACGTCAAGCTTAATCAAAGTTGGAGCGAGAAAAATAGGCTATGACATAATTGTTAAAGCATTTGAGAATCATGTGATTGGTGGTTATGCAAGAGTTTTTGTGGCAAACCCACTTCATGAAGCACTTCCACGCTTAGTTTTGGTTGCTCATTGCACTTGTAATCGATTTGATGCATGTTTTGTTCGAAGACAATGGGCTGAGATTTTGAGCTTATGGGATGAGAAGCTCAAGTCTAAAGTAGGTCCGATTATTGGGATGGAGATAGTCGCCGAAGAATGTTGATGCTAGCTGATTATGTTGACAAACATGCTACTAGATTCAAGATTGGATGGGATGGATGGCCTCTTTCCGCCAAATTGTCAAACGGAGATGTTTTAGGCATGCATGATCAGGACTTTGTACACAATGGAAAGAAGCTCGTCAATGTTCTTGATAAACCAAAGCGTCAGTTGGCTCTTGGTGATGTATAGGTTACCTTGAACCATGTTACCATTGTATATGATTCCTTTGTTGTTGTGACAAGCATATGCTCACGGAAGGCGATATGAGGCGAGATGATCGTCAAAATTGGGCAGCAGCTCAAAGGATATGTAGTAGACAAGTGCAATGGTGTTTGGGAGAGTTGGCAAACAATGGGCAGCATAGAAAAGAGCGGAGTATGGTAGGGACACAAGCCTACCTTGAAATTTGTGGAGACTATATTGACATTTTCTTGTCTCCACACTTGAGCTTGGCAGGGAGAGTTCATTTAGCAGCCAAAGTGACTTTTTTCTTTCAGATTTGGAGATCTTGGATATTACAACATCCAACATATACACTATCAGCAAACTTCATTAGCACGGAGACATTCTTGGATGTGCAAATCTCTTGCCATTTTGTGGTGTTGCTAATAAAGTATTTCAGAGACTTTAACCCAAGCTTGAAGTGCCCTCTATATCTCACCGACACAGATGCGGCTGAAATCTTCTTCAGCAAAGTCGGAAGTATGGTTGGGCAAGAGCGTACTTATGACTTGATGGACATGCTTCATAGCATAGACATTTTGAATAGGCTTGCCCATTTTGAATGCAAGGAGGATGGTGTGGCATTCATAAGAGCTCACAAGAAGCAGGAACATATATGGAGAGAGTTAAATCTTAACGAGGGCTTGCAGATTTGGAGATCTTGGATATTACAACATCCAACATATACACTATCAGCAAACTTCATTAGCAAGGAGACATTCTTGGATGTGCAAATCTCTTGCCATTTCGTGGTGTTTCTAATAAAGTATTTCAGAGACTTTCACCCAAGCTTGAAGTGCCCTCTATATCTCACCGACACAGATGCGGCTGAAATCTTCTTCAGCAAAGTCGGAAGTATGGTTGGGCAAGAGCGTACTTATGACTTGATGGACATGCTTCACAGCATAGACATTTTGAATAGGCTTGCCCATTTTGATGCAAGGAGGATGGTGTGGCATTCATAAGAGCTCACAAGAAGCAGGAACATATATGGAGAGAGTTAAATCTTAACGAGGGCTTGCAAGAAGCCAATTTAGGTGACTATGATTGTGTTTCAACTGATGAAAAGGTCATTGCTACCTTGCAAAAAGGATTGCAAAGTGCCCAAGAATTATGTGAACGCTTACACATGAGACCAAAAGGTAAAGAGGACAAGAAATGGTGGGTGCAGCCTTGGTCCATTAGAGTGTTTGACACATATGCAAATTCAAATCTACAAGACTCTGATACAGATGAGGAAGATCCTACTGAGGTGGGCCATGCATTAGATTCAGATGAGGATGCTTCTACAAGTGAAATAAGGCATGTAGTAGATTCAGATGAGGATGCTTTTACAAGTGAAATAAGGCATGTAGTAGATTCAGATGAGGATGCTTCTACAAGTGAAATAAGGCATGTAGTAGATTCCATTTTGGATGAGAAAGAAGAGGTGAACCCGGTTGTTGAAGTTGAAGACAATAAGTTTCTCTTCAAGTCTACATTGGTCAGCCAGCTCAATGGCAATCCAACTTTGTCAAAGGATAGACTTACCAGGGTCCAACAAGGTGTGTACTATGCCAAAGAAGAAAAAAAGTATATGGAGACAAACGAGAATTTATTTGGCATTGGTTCAGATTGTGCTGTGTTCTTTCATGAACAAATAGTACAAGGGAAGATCACAAGGTCATGTAAGCCAAGCTCTTCAGGAGGCAAGAAGAAAGCCAAAAGTGTATGGTATCTAGGACGAGTTCAAAAGATGAGAAGAATGGTTAGTGGTGCATGTGTGGAATATAAGCGAGGATTTAGCCTTTCAGATAGGCCATCAGGGGTGGAGGTTCAACTTGGTTGGTATCAAAAAGCAAAACGAACTAGGTGCTTTACGTATGACCTAACCGACCTTGATATGATAAGCATTGATAGCATCATCGCTCTCACAAACCTTACATATGATTGTGGCAGCAACAACAAGTATGAACTTGATGAGAATGATTGGAAGGTCTTTAATGATTTTGTGAGGGATCACTAGGTACGCAGAAAGGATGCATCTGTTTTTTTTTTCTTTGTTTGATGAGACATACTTTGTATGAGTTTGAAAAATAATTCAAAATATGAAAATCTCATTGACTCAACATCTTCTTTGTCTCATGCAGGAATTTGAATTGGAGAATGAAATCTTCATATTTTGAGAAGGTGACCATCGACAATGTGTATTTATCTTTTTGTACATCTATAAAAATCGGTACAGATTATACAAAATGTATAGCTATTAGATGTATTAGTTTTGCTAGATTTGTCCACAAGATTCTATCTTATTTTTTGCAAAAATAATTTTAGAGTGTATAAGATGTATAGGTCCCATATGTATGATTTGAGCAACATGTATCGACATGGTAATTTTGTTATAACCATGCTGCAAGTGGATGTTTCGGATAATATTTAAGAAAGTATTGTGGTTGTTTCAATGGATTTAGCATGAGGCTAACGGAGTCACTTGCGTCTCGAAAGCTTATGAGTTGTTTGTCGAGATCTCTCCCTATACTTGATCAGAGGCTTTGAGTTTGCACAGGGGCTTTTTAGTGGCCAAGGATTTTCATGCCTTGATGTGGGACATTGCAGCCAGCAATGAGCAGCAAATCAGCCCCACACTTTCTGGCCAAGGATTTTCATGCCTTGATATGGGACATTGCAGCCAGCAATGAGCAGCAAATCAGCCCCACACTTTCTGACACATTTTACAAAGGCAACAGCTAGGTCATTTCATCTCTAGCTTGTGGTCGCCATTCAAGCCACTTTTGGGCTGCATTTGGACATGGGCTGGGGTCATTTTGATGTGGTCATTAGTGTTGGTCTTGAGCAGTTGGAATGAAAGTGTACATTTGATAATTTTCAGCCATTTACAGATCATGAACATCATGGTTTCTCAACCAATTTGTTGTCCACAATTTATGTTTGATGCATGTTGACGCAATGTGCTCTGTAATCACTGTGATTTGTTAGTAGTAAATGGTTGATGTTGGAGTGGGAGATTGGTATAATCTCAGCTTGGAAATCTCAAGTCATTGTTGTCTTGGACCAGTGTTTGAGCAGTGTTGATACTTAGTGTTTGAGCAGGTGTTGATGTTGAGTGTTGGAGCATTGTGTATGTATTTTTGGTTGCATCTTATATGGGACTTGCATGGTCTCATTGAGTAGTTGACATTGGGGCTATGTATTGTAAATGCTTATGGCCCTTGATGACTCCTAAATGTTTGGCAAGCTGTACTTATTGATTAGGAGTGATACTTCTTTGGTCATCTGTATATAACATTCTGGATTCAAATGCTTTGAGGATCGTGTTGGTCATGTATGTTATGGTATGCTCCATGGATTGAGTAATCTTTTGGAGTTTTGAGACTTCAATTGGAGCTATAGTCAAAAGTTTTTGTCTTGAGCTTATGCATTGTTTATGCTTGGCATTGTTTGCCAAGCATAAACAATGCATAAGAGTAATAGTAGTTTATGCTTATGCATTGTTTACTCTTAGCATTTGTTTTGCCTAGAGCTTGCTTGAGCTTTTGTTTTGGACATTGGGAAAGTACTTGGTGGATACTTTTGGATCCACTGGGAGAGCTCTAGATTGAGCTAGTTGATTGAGAATATGCATTGAGAGTTTATGCAAGACAGGTCATGGGATTTGACTTGTGGTTCTAAAGAACTCATGGTTAGTTGATCTATTGATATGCATAGAGCTACTCTCTTGCTATGCAATTTGGTATCATGGAGCTAGATACTGTGGGTTGTACTCTCATTCGTGGACATTAGAGCTATGACTTATACTCTTAGTAGCTTGTTCAAAATATCACAAATGAAGAGCTTACAATGTAGCGACTTTCATAGTTCAAAACAGTTGCATTTGTCACTTTCAAAACCCCCCAATACTTCTAGAGTGACTTAAAATGAATTACATCTCTTACACAAGGGATTTTAAAATTATTCTATAAAAAAAAATTTATTGACAGAAAGGGAATTATATATTTTATCAAAAGTTACAGAAAGGGTTTAAAAAATGGCCAGTGTAGGTTACATAGGGATTTATAAAATAGGCCATGAACGCACGTGATATAGGCAATTTTGCTAAGTGACCCCCCGAGCATGAAGGGCCCTTCCATTTCTTTGCTCACTAATCAATGATGGAATTGTAGTTTGATGAAACGCCCAATGCAAAATTTCAGTATCTTCTTTATCCACCTGTGTCATTAGGAAGAAGCTCATGTTTAATACAAGTTTCGTATTTAAATTATTTCAACGTAATACACAGTCATATTCAATGATAAAGAAGATACCTCAAAATATCCAAGCAAAAATATGTTATTCTCTCTGATTGAACACTGAAATATCTTGCATCATCTTTTGTAATTGATGTGTCTAAGGCCCTCTTCATTAGAGTGATAGTAAACCTTTCCATTTTTCTGTTCTTTAAAATCTCACACTCATCCAATTTCAAAACAAATTTTAGAACTCCTTCACATTCTTCTTGACTAATCTCAAAGAACTGAACTCCATACCTTTGCAAAGCTTCGAGATCAAAGAAAATATTGTTGTGCTGGTTAAAGAGTACCTCTCTGTCTTTAGCAATGAATGTTGCTTCAATATGTACTGGTGAACCAAGCTTCTCAAACACCTCTGAGTTCACATGTTGGCGTGCAGAATTTACTTGGATTGGTTTTGGAAGTAACGAACCTTTACGCTTCTTACTTTGACATTTCTCTGCTAGTGCCTTAAACAGTATACTATATGCTTTCTGAGAGATTCCAGTCTCATCTAGCATTTCTTGCACCTAAGTTGCATCGAGCTGGTTCTTGTTCATAAAAGAAGACACATGCTTCTCATTGATTTTTTGAAACTTCTTTTGATATAGCATCTCTTCCACTATTCCTTTTGGTACCAAATCATGGTATCCTCCTTATTGATCTCCTTAAGCCACTATTTTGGTACAACTCTTATTTTTACTTGATCATCATGAGTACCGATTGTAATCATATCTTGATGCCAACTTTGGTCACAAAACGAGCCTGAAGTAGCCACAGTCATCACAATAGCATAGGATAAGACAAAATTTAAGACGTGGGGTGCACCATTAGGAAACATATCCTAAACTCTAGCCCTGCAATGATAGTGTTTATAACTCTTAATGCTCATGCTGGTTTGACTTTGTGTTGGTTAGCCAATCGAACTATAATAGTTGTCTCTAGGCCCTTTAGACCTAACCTTTCCATGGTTTGTTCAGTTTTTATTAAAAACTAACCACAGCTCCACCATCTAATTGTGCTCCTGTGACACAAAGATTACCAATTTTCACATCAATAATAGGAGCTCTTGGATCTAAGAAAAGATCCACTATGTGCACCTCTTTGGCTTTTCCCATTTTTGGTCTTAACCTCTCCCCTTCTACCCTAACTCTTCAAGTTCTTTTGCTCACTAACTTCTAGAAAAGTTGCCCACAACAACTAGGGGAAGTTTCAAGCAATTGTCTCAAATTAATGTTCAAAGGGATTTTTTCTAATTCAACCCCATAAGTCAAACATTTGGTTCTCTATAGACTTTTCTGATCCTCCCTCTCTCTTGTTTCCTACTTGAACTAGTCGCTCTGGCAAGGTCGCCACTCCCATTTGAATTTGATGAGTTTGCAAAGGAAAAGGTAGCATGGGATGAGATCCGAAGATTTCCCTTGGGACTCCAACTCTGGTGGTTCAATGTCATGGCCTACATTCTCCCCCCCCCCACACTTATCTTTTTAGGTTCAGGTGTTGCCACATCTGCTAGGTGAGGTTCTTTAGCCTCTAACACTTTTGGTTTTGATTACAAATGCGTAACCACGCTAATCATAGGCTCAAGAGAAAAGGCCACTCTTCATGATACAAAATTTGACCTAATAGATGACATTGAATCCTCACTTTCTATCTCCACGATATTGGCCAATGAACTAAGGCCCTCACCAACCACTTGTTTATCCCTCCCTAATATCCCTCCCTATTACATTTAATGAACGTTGTTGCTCATAATGTCCCCCTCCCTATTACATTTCTGACGTAATGGAATACATGTTTGATGCTCATTTGGGAAATAAGTAATAATCCTGGTTTGACGACAAGGGTCACTTTTTGTGATGCTTGTTTACATTGTCGTTAAAGTCGGGCTTATGATTTAATGGACATTGTTGCTCGTAGTGCCCTTCTCCACTACAAGTTCAACATAACGGATGCTTAAGTTCATTTGGGCAGTAAGCAGCTATGTGTCCTTCTTTCTCACAACTGTAGCATATAATGGGGCCTTGCGGCCTAAAGTGGTTCCTTCATGTTGCATTGTTCTTGAAAAAATTTCTCCTAAAAGGAGAAGATTCTTGCACATTTCTACTATTTCTACGATAAGCCGTTCTTGGCATAGGGGGTCGGCCTTATGTAGGTAGACCACATTGCATGAAAGAATGGGGTGGTGGACCTATTTCATGAGTGACATTGGATTGGTGCATGAAGTTGTAATTGGTTTGCAAACCTTGGGCTTGCCGTTGTTGATGATTACGACTGACAAAGCATTGATCCTCCGTATGATTTTTTTTCAAACAATTAGCAGAATAAGCCACGAGGCTGATCTGGGACATTTCTCAAAATTGTCACACTCTATTGCCAAATGTTCCCAACCATGGCATTTTCCACACCACACATTTGATCTTGGTGGAGGCTGGTTATTAACCACATTTTGTGATGTTACGGTGTAGACCCCTTTCTCCTGTGGGTGCATTGCATTAATAATATCTTCCTTAAATTTTCCTGGTGAGGTTGCCACTATCTCAAAAACTTTAGCCTCTCGCTTAAGGGTGCTTGGGGAGTCCCCATCTGCACCATGTATCCGGGTGCCATCATATAAGGATTAGGTGGCACATATGCCTGCTAAATTAGCCTAGGAGCCTCACTCTTAAAGAAGACTCCCCTATCACGTATGTTCCAAGGGTATTAAAAAATAGGTTTGTATACATGGTTTTTGGAATATATATATATATATATATCATTTCTTGTATGTATACATTTTTGTTTTACACTAGAGCCTAATAAGTTGGACACCTCCTGTAAATGTAAACCTATAAATGGCCTAACTAAAAAAGGGTCTCCTGTGCATGCACGTGATATCATTAAAAAAATTTAGTGACACCTAGGACTTACTACTGTAGGGTTATGCATAGTGGCACTCGGCATAACTGGCATAGCATAAGGTTGTGGCAATTCTGCCAGCCTCACTGGGGTCTCATGCATGGGTTGAGGAAGCCTAGGGTCTTGAAACAATTCTGGTTGTCATTGTTGGCTCAATTGGACTTCCTCCCAATACCTAGCCTCTTGTTTAATCCTAAGTCTTCTTCTTCAGAGAAATTTAGGGCTTTTCCTATAGGTATGTGATATAATTGTCTAAGGCCAAAGCCTTCACTATCTTCTATCTCATTATATTATTCTTGATTTTGTAGAACACATGTACTATCATCACTCTCAACTATACTCAATGGTGTACTTACACGTATGTAGTCCACAGGGCTGATTTTTTACGGGTCCTGTTGTGACGGGTCCTGTCAAAATCTGCAAAATGCAAAAATATGCATGAATTTTAATGTAAATTTTACCGGCTAGAAATTTTCCAGCCTGTATTTTACGACCCACAACCCCAAAAACGGGTGTGACACCAGCTGGTAAAAAACGGCCCTGGTAGTCCATAACATGCTCCATGTAAACCCAATTTTGCCTTCCAAGACTTAACACACGCATGCCTCACTAATATCCCAAACTCACTCATCTCCCACTCCAACACATCACACAAAATTCAAACATATTTGACATTATAAACTCATAAGAATAAGAAATTCAAACACTTTGCTTCCCACATCTCTCCATTTCAAAACACCTATCCATAGTTATTACCAAGACACTATTTCCTCTTGAACATCATTTTCTTTTGAAAATAATTAATAATTCCTCTCTCATGTATAATGAAATGCTCCAAACACAAAATCTATTCTTAAAAACCTCTAGAACTCAAGAAAAATTTGTGCTTTTGCTTTTCATTCCATTACAATCCAACATACACATTGAAAGATATGATAAAAATAGCATTTTCATCGAAACATAATTAAAAATTAATTTTCTTCATCCACTACTATGAAAGTTCCACAAAACCCATCTTTGACCACCACAAAACCTTTTTTCAAATCATAAAAATAACATAAGCCACTCTTCATTTTAACCCCATATGACAACTTGTTCAAAAGATATAGCCAAAACAAAAGTTTTTAATTGCGATTCTTAAATGATTTGTGATACACATCATCATTCACTCATGTATTCCAAACACAAGTTGCAACTTTGAAATCGAAATAAACTTAAAAAATAAAGAAAGGTTGCTTTTCATTCCATCTGATTTTGAGATATCATTCATAGGATATGCGTGAAAACAATGAATTCGATGACATGCATAAAAGATGGAAGTTTTAGATTCATTGATTCCTTTGCACTTTCACACGCTTTGGGTGACATATGCATATTGTAAACCAAAGTGAAAGGAAATATTTTCATGTTTTTAACTGGACATACCAACTTCAAGATATGACATAAAAAATTGTGTACAACTTTATAAGCAATTTCTATCAATAATGTGTCTTACAATACATCCTCCAAGTTGAAAGCAAAATCCAAGAAGTCATATGACCGCCAAGGTCAAATGGAAAAGGATAATGATGAAGCTAAGCATGCAATCGCCTGGATCGAAGGGAAATCTAAACCATCCAAATTCTAAAAGAATGGTCCTCCACCCACTGGATCAAAGGGTAAATATGGAAGACCAACATTGATAATGAGGATAGCCCCAAATCCTCCTGTTTGTAAGGGAAGACCAATAACTAGCCCATTTTGGCAGTCATAATGTGAGTTTGACACTGTCGACATCCACACGATAAACTCAAAACTCATGGCTAAAATGTCAAAATATCCTGGCACAAAAGAACCATTATGCAAGCCAAGACTAGGATGTGCCATAGGTGCATTTGAATGTTAAGCCACATAATCAAAAACCAAACACTCCAAATGGAAAATGATGCACCCAAAAGTCAATGTTGTTGCGGCTCCGCAAAACATAGGATCATGTCAACAATCACAAGAACCAAATGCACATAGCTCATAGTCAGCATCATGTAAAGCTAAATAAGAATCGATGCCGGCACAACTCGATACATCCAAGGCATGACCCTCTATATCCATGTATGTATATACATGACCTAAACTATGCGTCACATCCTCATGTGCAAATCCCTCTATGTGCATGATCCTCCAAGATAAGAGTATGATCAATAGGATCATCATAAACATCATCGTCATTCACTGAGGGGGGCTGACAATGTATCCAGCACTACACAATGCACTGAGCTGCTTGCCAGTTCTCAGATTGGATGAAGGAAGGAGCTTCATCCATGTGTTATATTTGAGACCAAAAGCAACAAGGTCAAGGGGCTCAGTTTCCACACTCGCAAACCCTAGATATTAGCAAATCTTCATAGCAATGCAATTACTAGATAGGAACGCTGATTGATAGGTTTAATGATCTTGAGAGCTGCACTTTCACGATTCAACCTCTTTTTGTCTCTAGAATGAGAGAGAGAGAGAGAGAGAGAGAGAGAGAGAGAGAGAGAGAGAGAGAGAGAGAGAGAGAGATACTCTTGCCTATAGTGGATGCTTCAAACATCAAACGATCTCAAGAACATTTTGTGGACTCTAAAGTAAGTAATTTTCATGCTTATGGGAAGGTTGTTATGCCACGTTGGAAGCTCTTGAGCAGTGCAAACAATGGGAGAGTATGATGCACTTGACCTTGACAAACTGAGCTAAGCCTTAAATGACCAAGGTGATGAATCTTGTTTATAGATGGCCATATGAGGCTAACATCACTCAAAGTACTTGTGCACCAAGGCCTCCAAAGGAACCTAAAGGTGAAGATTGAGCCTTCTTCTCTATCATAGGCCGACTAAAGAAGGCGATGAAGACTGACCTAAGGGTTGCAATCAACAACATGTAGATATTCCAACCATTTTGTTGCATCTAAAGAAATCTTTAATCTTTCTTTACATGTGAGGGTTCCAAGTAAGAAGGCGCTGACTATGATACACTACCCTCAGTGTGCCCATGAAGCCTAGAGCTTAAAATCTCAAGGATGGCTATGCACCTACCTGCATCCACCAAATGAACGATGCATCTCATTGTGTTTTTGACAAATGAAACAAGAGATAGACATCAAGATTCATATCTTTGACATGTTCAAAAATATTTAGCTCATTGTTGAATGTTGTTGTTTCTTATATTTGTTAAGGGTTGAAAATAAGGCTATGGCTAACATGTATAGCATTGTTTATGTTTGCCCAAAAACTTTACCACAACTTGTAAGTCATACCCATAGGATTTTACCGAACCCTGGATCAAGATCTACATGTGGCATCCATAGATTCAAGCCTTAATAAGGCTCTGCTATGAAACCTTATCTCAATTGTGTGTATGTTGAGCTACCTTGCATAGTGTCTAGGAGACCCTCTGTGGTGTATAAAGCACGCTGGTTTCACCAGTGGACTGGGTTTAATTCCTAGGAGGGCTGATACTGAAATGGTTGCTAAAAACTTGGTTAAAATGTTTGTATTTTCATGTCCCTTAAATCTTCTAGCAACTTTTCATCAAAGCTTTGCAAGATTTATCCTTTTCTTGATCAATAAACTATCAAGCTACTTCTGATTTGTCAAGTTTGATCAAGATTACTTACTAATCACAAAATCATCGCTAGTGTATTGTTGTTAATGACTTTCTTGGTCAATAAGATGTTCCCACTATCTTAGATCATATCACATAATAAATTGCTATCTCATAATCTTGCATTAAAATATACTAATCTTGCTTACTTACATCAAATTAAGTAAGAATACCATAGTTGTGCATATCTTGTGTCAAACTTTGTAGTATTTCTTGATTTCTTGCAGTTTCAACAATTACCTATTAAAGAAACATAATTCTTGTAAGAAATGATCAAGGTTAGGAAAGTTTCAATCAAGAATCACTCACTGCTCAAGGTTGCACCAAGATTTGTTGATTTATGTACTTATTCTTTTAAACTTTACAATTTTGCATCAAGATTCTTGAAATTTGACTTTGCACAAGAAGCTTTGTATAAATATGCAAATAAACTGTAAACTACAATAATCTACATAAAACTCTTCAATAGGACTACAATATGTATACTGGAGTGCTCAAATCTGCTTCATAACTGTTACTACATTGAAATCTGCATAAAATCTTCAATATACACCAATCCTTGATAAAACAAATGCACCAAAATTTGCACAACAACCTTCAATATCCTTCAAAAAGTGCCAGCATTCTCTATAAACTAGGCACATAAAAGCAAATTAAGGTTTATGAATAGATTTGATGAAAAGAAGGACTAATCAAGGAGATTTAGCAAGAAAAGTCTAATAAAACTACTCTAAAAATGAATGAAAACCAAATCAAGGAAATTTAATCAAGGAGATTTAGCAAGAAAAGTCCAAGAAAGATACTCTAAAAATGGATGAAAACCATAATTCTAAAATCAAGAAAATCAAGATTCTCTCAAATATGTATAGGAATTAGGGTTTGTGAAATGTGTGATTAGCATATATCCAAAAATGATTACCATTAATCTCATTACTAATCCATTGAAAATAGAATCAATAAAAAATCTAAAAAACTATGTAAAATTACTAATCTAAAAATAGATTAAGCAATAATCACTCCCTAATTAAAATATCAAGATCTTAGCCAAGAGCTCTAATACCGATGCAATGAAGAGACCTAGGGGTTTACACTTATTAGTATGGAGTACACACATGTCCCACTCAACCCACGGAGTAGCACCTAAACATGGAAAGACTACCATGAATCAACCATAAAGCTTGGGCATAAGCTCCAAGAAGACAAGATGTTTATATCAAATGATAAGGTGATAAAAGATACAAAAGCCTTGACCAAGGTCACTTATATATAGTTCCTAGTCATTTCACACTAGCTAATCGATATGCCCATGCCCCAAATCTATGCTCAAGGGACCCAAGGTCCATGTGCCTAGGCCCATACCCATACATGTGCATGTGCATATATAATTGCTTCATTACAGGATGTTTTCTATGGGATGCATCACACGAAGGTGGTCTCATCATCCTGAGACAGTAACCTCTCTTCTCGACCAAATGTGGGTGGTCTCATCATCCTGAGACAGTAACCTCTCTTCTTGACCAAATGTGGGTGGAGTCTTGGCCACGGTTGATGTGATGACATGGAAGCGGCTCTAGTTTGATTACGGGCAAGTGGAGCCTGGTGACTAAGTCTGTGTGCTGATACTAGACATATGTGTCCCTTGACACCGCCTACTAGAGTGTAAAAATGTTTGGGACTAGTAACAACTTAGTGAAATGACTCCTTAGGATAGTGGGTTTTGGTGGATGTGAGATGTATGTGGGCTTCTCCATGCATTGGCCTCATCGAGGTCTAAGAGTGATCATGCTCTATAGTACGTGCCATCTTGTTGAGGATCATGGTCATGGTACAAGCAGATATGTGTTGATGATGTGTTACCTTATGTTATATTATTGGACATATGGAATCATGCATGTTATGTGAAAACTTTGTATGATGTTACGTTTTTATGAATGAAAAGGGCTATTTCCACAAAAGTGTGTGTGTGAATTGTAAGCTAAATTATAGTTTCAACTATGGGTGTGTGAGTTCACATCGGCTCCATAGTCCCCACTTATGGGAGATGCATATAGACATCACATAGGTGTTTGGCATTGTTCTTGAGCCCGATGTCCCCACTCTAAGAGATCTATTCCTCTAACCACCACCACTAAAGATATAGGAAATCCTCAATGCCAAAGAGATGTACCACTAGATGAGGTGGAGATTGTTGCACTATACACCAATCAAGGGGAGATTCAAGATTAGGATTAGCTTTGAGTCTCTTTTTATATCCATGGTTTCACTAGTACGTGGGCCTATTAGATGTTTATCTTTTTTATTGTTTTGACATCTAGTTATTCATGGATCTTGGTTTTATGTAACATTACAAATAGCCTATATACAAAGAGGAACTACCTACATGTGGAAAAGGTGGCTTATCTTTATTGGCTTTTGTTTGGAGGAACTACCTACATGTGGAGAACATGGCTTATCTCTATTGGCTTTTTTTGGAAGTTCAATGCTCCCTTATTTCCTTGTCACTTCACAGTCCTTCTAGCTCATTCATGATGCCATACTTGACTTGGAAAATGGCTCCTACAAGGAGGATGGAGAAATAGATTTTAGAATTGTAGGAAATGTAATTTTTTCTTATGATTTAAAGGGTCCCATGTTGCTTAATATCTTAGATCATAAAGGGTATGTGGGAATCCATTTGCTGTAACCACCCTTTATCATGCATATGTATTATTTTATGGTGATTATGTTTTCCTTATACTTGGAAATGGAAGTGGTTAGGCTTTGTTATTCTTGATGTAAATGATTTTGAGATGCTCTAAGACATACAAAAAGGGGTTCTTGTTGGAAGATGCATACACTAACATAGAAAAAGGGTTCTTGTTAGAAGATGCATACACTAACATAGAACTAAGTGTGGGATTATATGCTTTGGATTGGTGCCATGAGATTAGTGCACAAATATTAATTCCCAAAGGTAACACTTTGTCGATTATCCACTAGCTATAATAGGTATTAAAGTTATGTAGTGATAACCTTTTGTTACATTTTGATAGGGGAATGGACCTCCTTGAAATATTGAAAGCATATCGTGTGTTTGACATGGCAAGGGTTAATGATCTTGCTTAGTGAGGTTCCAATCATAGTATTAGCCCAATGGTTTGAGGTGTCCTAGATGTCATCCTTACCCTAGCCTCACCTTCCAAGTCATGATGGGAATCTCTATCATTTGGGTAAAGACCACATGTGATTAGCTAGAAAGTTTATGTCATCCTTACCCTAGCCATGTGTTCCAAGTCATGATGGGAATCTCTACCCTTTGGGTAATTGGGTAAAGACCACATGTGATTGGTTGGAAAGTTTATGTGATAACCACTTTTTGAACATGATGTAAAAATCCATAAGATTCTCATGCTTGGATTTTATTAGCCCAATTTGTATAAGCATCTTCTATGGCTATATCCTTCTACTCGTACTTCTTTCTCTCTACTTAGCTTCCTCCAACTTATGCTCCTTTTCTTGAGCTTTCTTCTTTCCAAGGTCTTTTTGCTTTGGCCTTTTGAACTTTCTCCTTTTCCTATCTCTTCTTTTCTGCAAACACCCATTCTTTTGCAAATACTTTTCATTCTCTCCCACTCTTCTCAAAAAATGACTTTGACAGTGTATCTTTTCTTTATGTTGTGTCCTAACTTTCTTTTTTTGGTCTCGTGTTGTGTTCCTTCCTTTTTCTTTCCTCTGTAAGCTTTCTTTCCCTCATTGGCACCTACTTCCTCCAGATACTTACTTCTTAATTGGCATCAAAGACTCCACTAGTCTTGCAAGATTTTCCTTCCCTTCCATGGGCTACGGCCTCTCCTCACCTTCTTTCTCAGCTTGGACAACTAGGCTACCTACTTTACTTCTTTCTATCCTTTTTTTAAAATGATCTTGAATCCTATGTTGTATTTGGGTCAGCATAATCCTATGTTGTATTTGGGTCACCATAATCCTTAGGTCTATGAGTGGAAATATTTTCCTAAGGTCTTTTGTTAAAGGTGCATTTATCAAAGGGTTTGGATGGATCTTACAAGGTGGATGATGATACATTAAATATGGCCAAAGGTGGCTCTTAGAGTTAATAAGGGCCGTGTATGTGTAAGTGGATTTTTCCTCAAATCCTATAAAGATGTATTTAACCTTTTTCTAATTACACATTAATCTTAATTAGCAATTTCAAATCTTTATAACAATGTCTGGCTCCTTAGTCTATGATCTTGGCTATCACGATTTTAATTTCTCTAATTATACATTAAGTCTTAATCTCAATTAGCATTGCTTGATATTTTTCACAATATCTAGCTTCTTAGTCTATGATTCTACCTAGAAATCATGAATCCTAAGTTATTTCTTCTTTTTCCTCTGATCTTTCATCTACGTGGAAGTTTTCTCTGTCGAGGCCTTTTCCTACTTCTTTGTCTCCTTTTCATCCACTCTTTTCTTTCTTTTCTTTGATCCTTTATCTCTTAGCGTCTTTCACTTTGGCTTGGTATAACAAAGTCCCGTGTTTCTTGCACCTATAAGTCTTTTTCCCATTGTAATTGTTTTTTATATATGCCCATAATTTCTTTTCCAGGGTTCTCCCTAAGTTTGCTAGCTTTCCTAGGACTCTTGTTATAGCCTTTTATTAACCCATTTTTAGGTTTAATAGATGATGTCACTAGTATTCTACACTAAAGCATAAAGACAGAGACACCAAAAGAATGTATAGTCAAGCTATAAAGTAACAGTGTAAGATCCCTCTTCTTCCTATGTAATAAATTAACACGAGGTATTGTTCTCTCTAAGTGTACATTCTAGTGAGAGAGAATACAAATATAATAAAAGGAGGTGTGCATTTAAATTAGATAAACTTAAAATTTTAAAAAAATCAAATAAATATTTTAGTATTTTTCTATGTAATTGAGGCAAGCTAGTGTGTGCACAAATTTATTCAGGTTATCTCGTGTGCACATGATATTAGAGTTAAAAAGAGAAATACAATATTACAAAATATTATGAAATGAATAATCTATTTCAATAAAATTAAGTAAATAAACAAATAATCTCCATGCAAATAAAAATAAAACATATGCTTAGGTGTGATAGAAATAGCCTTGACATTTGTAAATAAAAGAGTGCATATTAGAATAAGGTTGAATGCGTAAGGTGTAAAGCCTAAGGTTGAATTTTTGAAGCCAAGGAAATAAATTGAATAAGGAGATAATCTTTGGAAGTAATAGAAAACCCCAATCATGCATGAGAGAGAGAGAGAGAGAGAGAGAGAGAGAGAGAGAGAACCTAGCCTGAAGTCTAGATGCATGTGAGAGTGCTTAATTGCATGAGAAGTGTAAAGAATTCCTCAAGCTCATTGGCCAAATACACAAATCTTTTTTGCAGCTAGAGATTATATTCTACATCAATTTCAATGTTTAGACTAGATTTGTACAAGCTCATTGCATAGGGTACCTCAAATCACATCAATTTTTGTGCATTGGGGTTTGTAGCTGCACAAATGGGAGCTCAAAAGTAGGCTTGTATTTTTGAATAGGAGGGAGCATCAACATCACCCAAATTAGCATTTACATCAACCCCAAAGCTAGACTATCAAGGTATTGCAACTCTTTTGCTTTATGCAAATTCTCACGTTTCCTTGTAAATTGGTAGACATTTTTATGGGAATGAAAGCTTAGGGAAAATGTAAATAGAAGACCCTCATTTACTGTACTATTCATAAGAACATAGTATATTAAGGCCTAAAATTGACCTTATGGCCTTAGTTTAATTTAGAAGTATGTATACTCTTTTTTATTCCACATTAAAATAGATGAAACCTTTGATGTCTAGACTGCTCTTAGATTTACTCGTATATACTGCCAGTAAAGAGCTGCAGTTATACCCTCGGTATATACGAGTAGTCACGGTCCTTGGAATTATAAGGTAAATACCATCATGTCTAGGCCTCAAGCAAGTCAGGGATTCCATGCAATTGCGGTACTTCCATCTGAAGACCCAATTACTAATTTATAAATTTCAGTCTAAATATCAATTTGTATGAATTTCATCACACAATTATAACCTTTTACTGCTACTTCATAAATTTTTTGACATTTTAGGCTTCTCCGTTGATCCACATTAACCAAATGGCTCTGATACCATTTATGAGATCCCTGTCCCCACTGCGTAATGAATTCAAGGGTGCTAGTAGAGCGGAAGCAACACTTCTTATGCGGGGCAGGGTCCCTCACATGCGGCCTCGCCCATGGATATCCGGACAAGAGACTAATCCCTCGGTTCTTCCAAAACTGAACCTCAAAAAGCTTCCCTCGCCCGAAAAGCACGGGCGATTTCTCTAGGATATTTTTACTCTAATGTAGTCAAGAGCCTTAACTAACTGAACTAATTTGACCGAACTCGTAAGTCCCATAGTCAAATCAAGGAAAAGATTGCACTTAGATCATAGAGACCAACACTTTTTTCCTCATTGAGAGGCACAGTCGTTGATTCTTTTCCATAAAACAATTTTTATCTGGGATTTACTTCACCTATCATACCATAACAGAATTGAGTTTCAATTTTAGGGATCCATCACTCCAGCCTCAGTCCCATGGGTTAGCCAACCACCTAATCATTGTAGTGATGGGATCCAATTTAGGAATTTGGTTAGGTTTTGTCCCGGGTACCACGGAAAAGATTTCCCAGGCCCCTTAGCCGGATATTTAGGCAAACTTAAAATTAGTCACACCACTTACACACCCAATATGAAATTGCCTTTTTTCACAGAATCAGCTGACTTTAAAACAATCATTTAATGAAACCATAGTGTCACTAATCATAAACCTCCAAAATATCCGGTTGAATCCTAATTTCCAATTTTTCCTTTATCGGTGTACCTGTGGCATCATTGGCAACCAGAACGCTCACCACCTGTCCACTCAGGGGCCTTTTCGATAGTTCCTAGCTCATAGTAACCGGCAATATATTCACATTTCAAAATAGAATCTCTGTTGAAGTTTAAATTCAAAGATGAATTTTAGATAAATTTATTTTATCTATGAGAAATATTTAAATGTTAAAAGAGCAATTCCTATGACATTTGGAATTCCATCATTTAGATGGGAAAAGAGAAATTCCTAGCATATTGGAATTAGTGAGTATTGTATTTAAATTCAAAGATGAATTTTAGATAAATTTATTTTATCTATGAGAAATATTTAAATGTTAAAAGGGGAATTCCATCATTTAGATGGGAAAAGAGCAATTCCTAGCATATTGGAATTAATGAGTATTGTATTTAAATTCAAAGATAAATTTTAGATAAATTTATTTTATCTATGAGAAATATTGAAATGTGAAAAGAGGAATTCCTATGACATTTGGAATTCCATCATTTAGATGGGAAAAAAAACCATAGGATAAAGGAGATTTGGATCAACTCTACAAGAATTTGATGAAAACATTAAAATAGATGAAACCTTTGATGTCTAGACTTACAATAAAAACATAGGGTAAAGGAGATTTGGATCAACTCTAGGAGAATTTGATGAAATGAAAACATAGGGTAGAGGAGAATTGGATCAACTCTAGGAAAATAAGTAATTAATTTATAATTAAATCTTAACTAATTAGGCTAGCGAGAGAAATTAATCTATGTACATTAACATACACATAGATTAGTCTATGTCCATCAATTAATCTAGAGAGAGAAATTAGTCTATATGCATTACCATGCACATAAATTAGTTTATGTGCATGGTAATGCACATAAATTAGTCTATGTGCATTACCATGCACATAAATTAGTTTATGTGCATGGTAATGAGAAAAAAGCTAATACCTTTCGACGTTCTATCTTGAAGCTTGCATCTTGTACTTCCTCAAATCCCATGATTAGTAGGTGTTCTCGAACGTCTTCTAAGTTCCATTCTTTGCTAGCGTTGACAAGGTCAATGGTGCCATTGGATAGTTTGACCGGTAGTTCTATGGGTGAATGAACACCCTCACATGACTACAATGGTATCCACTCCCCCTTTTTCTTCATGGATCGCTCGTAAAAGAATCAGATGTATAAATTTGAGCGTAATTTCAAGTATCGAAGTGTGATACTTGAAATCACAACTCTGCAAGAATATACATCTCCCTTATGCACCCCTTACACTATATCCCATGCATTTCCAAATAAACCATTCATCTGCTCAGATTGCAATTTCTTGCAAATGAACATTGCTGGAGTGGCTTGTGACAATATCTTACAAAACATGTGCACAAAAAGATGAATGGGAGCATACCAACTAGACCTACTGATCAAGAGGGCTTTGTACATTTTCAAAAGGATTGGATATCACTAATCATCTTTTGTTTGAAGGCATCTACACACCATTTGTTTGGGATTGGCCATTCAATACTGCCTAATGAGGGAAATGGAAGCTTTTCAAGTCTTCCATAGTCTTTAGGTCTAGAGGGAACTATGTAAGAGTGTGTGAAAAAGAATATTCTATTGCCAAGAAGTGTCCGAGGGTTCTTGTTGGAAAATAAAACCTCACCTATGGTGGAATGAAAAGCATTGAAGGTCCCTGTTATGCTCTTCAATGGTTGTTCCTCTATGTAACTTGATGGGAATATATCTGCATACACAAACCACCAAAAAAAAGAAGTGAACAACAAGGGTATAACAAATTTATTTGAATAGAACCACATTAGTAACAAAATACTTACAATTACAAGGAAACTTAGTTTTTGCCATTTGAGGAGGAAGATGAATGTCTGAGCCATGTAGACATGTTGAACCACTGCCCACCATGCCTTCATTTCAAGTTTTCTTGAAAGCTAGCAATCTTCCCTTCCATGACGATGTTCCAAAACACCACAAGCTTTGACTCTGTGGTGGCTCTCTTGAGCTTTGGCTGTAAGTAAACCCAATCATTAAGCCTGAATCTCTCTCCAACCCACATACCTTGCTCATTCCTAGAGTTGTTAAGAACATACTCAGAGATGGAATCACTAGGTCTCCTATTCGATGTTTCCATGGCTGAGAACTTGCTTACAAGAGGATAAAGTGACTTAAGTGGGATAAGAGGAGGAATAGGTAGGTTAGAAGGTTGCTAGAGGATTAGACAAGAGCATAGGGAGCCATTAAACCTTGCACAACAAGATTTACATGGCTGAGAACTTGCTTACAAGAGGATAAAGTGACTTAAGTGGGATAAGAGGAGGAATAGGTAGGTTAGAAGGTTGCTAGAGGATTAGACAAGAGCTTAGGGAGCCATTAAACCTTGCACAACAAGATTTACAAGTGGTTAGAGAGGGATTAAAGAGGTTATAGCAAGATTAATAGAGATATGGAATCTTGCAAGAGGGTTAGAAACTTGCTCTGCAAGATTAAGGAGAGATTAAAGACACACAAGAGAATTGGAGAGAGAATACAAGCTTACAACAACGACTAGAAAGAGATTAGAAGGTTTCAGGCAAGATAGAGAGGGATTAGAGAGGTTATAGCAAGATTAGTAGAGATATGGAAGCTTGCAAGAGGGTTTGAAACTTGCTGCGAGATTAAGGAGAGATTAAAGACACACAAGAGGATTGAAGAGAGATTACAAGCTTACAACAAAGATTAGAAAGAGATTAGAAGGTTGCATGCAAGATCAGAGAGCTTTAGGGCTAATCGTTTACAAGTGTAATTAGATTAAGAGCATAGAAAGGGTTTAGGAAGCTTGGAG
Source organism: Cibotium barometz (assembly GCF_041138505.1). NCBI lineage: Eukaryota > Viridiplantae > Streptophyta > Polypodiopsida > Cyatheales > Cibotiaceae > Cibotium > Cibotium barometz. The sequence continues at coordinate 36,727,220 of NC_141074.1, read as the reverse complement.
AATCCTTTTTTCACTATAGAACAATATGGAAGCACTTTTTTGGGGATAAAATCACATTTTGAGAGGGAAAACAATTTTCATGGCTGTGCAAATCTAGTGGGGCCCAAGAGGGAGGTGAAGTGACTCTAGTGAGACAACTAGATAAAAAAGGAGATGTGATTGGGGTTACTAGGGGGAAAAGCCTAAAGTATATCAATAAATACCCCTATTTTAGGTCCTAAATCTAGTAGATAGAATGTGCACTCCCCCCCTCCCATTGGTCCAAACTTGATTAAAATGTCATTCAAATTAATCCTAAAGGTCCCTTTTTGTAGTCCATATTTCCCTTAAAGAATACCTTAACTCTCATAACTTGGCTCGAATATACCATTGACAGGAGCTTGGTACAAGGAAAAATCTGATACCTTAGCATTGGTACCACTGACATGATCTTGGTATAAGGAGAAATCTCTCACCACTTATCTTTCAAACTTGAATTGAATGACTAAAAATCAACCATGTTAAAGTATATAAAATCACATAAAAGCATAAAGAAAAATAACACAAGACAAGTTGGGTGCATTCTCCCCCCTCCCCCACGATGTGAGTGGCTCCACTTCTCATGCATGGGTATTTTTTATATTTCTTCCTAAAAAGCTCAAGGAGTCATAATTAGCTTTCCTTACAAAGTTGGGCTGGTCTTTTACCAAAAAAAAACCATAAATTTTGCTACTAAGGTTACAACCATAAATAATTACACTCACATGTATACAAAATATAACACGCCCATCTATACAAAATGGGTGGTGGATATAAATGACAAAATGTCAGCTCATGGCTAAATAAATCAAGTAGCTCTGCATGATATATCAAATGATAAATATGCACTACGCACAACCCTACACCCATACGACATCCTAGTTGACTCCGTCATAGTACTCATAAACTATTACGCAATAATGCCAATCATGTTAGTTACATATAATCAATTGGAGTCCTCACATTAGGAAAATTCTAGACTCAAAAGAGGGCTGTTTCAATAATAATATAATAATAGACACATAGATTGAGTGACATGAAATCTAGCAACGATATTCATCGGTGGTGGGACCTCTGTACAAACCCACCTAAAATGTGGAGAAACTCTTATCTTCATGAAATATTAAAAAAGCCATCACCTTGTCTTAAAATATTTTAAACCGTTTTTTTGTCAGCACCTAACACAATAAAAGAATGTTTTCCACATTCTTGTGTTAGACGTGGAGAAACTCTTATCTTCATGAAATATTAAAAAAACCATCACCTTGTCTTAAAATATTTTAAACCGTTTTTTTGTCAGCACCTAACACAATAAAAGAATGTTTTCCACATTCCTGTGTTAGACGTGGAGCACTAAAAAATTCTTTCCACCACCCCTAGAACTAATGATTTTGAATGCTTGGAATAGATAGATACCCAATCTCCTGGTTATTTCCTCAACTTGGTTCCACTTTTGAAACTCGAAACATCTTTGGCACCCAAAAGGACACACCATCCCTCATTTCTTCTTTCCTCCTTGATCCACAAAAGTGGTTAGCTCAGTCATCCACTTTTTGCTACTTCTTCTTTCTCATACGTCTGTTAATCTCTCATGGCAACCGAAAGTGGACTGAAACGAGCAAGGAGCTGTATCTCATCTGTTGTGTTGTATAACATAAAAGACGAGAACAAAGCATGGATTCCCCAAGTATACAGGAAGTACTCTTGGGTCACTATGCAGCCAGGAAAACGTGGCCACTACCGAGTGAAGGGAAAGGCATCTGAAGACTTGGCCAAACATTGGAAAGGAAGGATCCTTGACTTCAAGATGGCACTAGGAGGGAAAACTGTCAAAGAAGTGTTGATCCAGCATGTATTCATGCAAAAAGAGATCAACGTGGGACCATTGGAAGGACCAAGACACAGACCACATTGTAAGTGCTTGTGTTTTATATTCCAATGTTGCAAATAAGGTGATTGATATACATTTTTTGCCTTGCACAAATTTGTACCCATCCAATCTCCAGGAGTGGGAGCCTGCACAATGCTTGACGGGATTCTTGAATGTCGTACATGGTGAGGTGGGGGAACTTCAATATGAAGGTCATGCATCAAGTGATCTCGCAAGAAGTAGAACATATTTCTATGACTCATTTTATACCTTGCCCACTCAATCGAGTCGACATGGAAAGTTGGAACGTATTCCTTTGCCTGCACTTGATAGTCCTGAGTGGCCATTGCTTGATACAGAAGTGATAGAGTCATACAGGACCAAAATGTTTAATGATATTAAATGTGCTATAAAGCCTAGCATTGGTGCAAGAAATGTCCACTTAAGTTTGTGTGTTCCAATTGCATGCTTTGTTGATTTATTTTCTGATTGTAAACAATTGAGAAAAACTAGAACAACTTTTATGTGCAAAGATATAGATGAAGCCTGGCTTGATCATTTGTTTGACAAAGGTTGGAGAGTGAATCATCAAAGGAAGATGATTTGATCGAATGTCGATTGAACACCTCCGACATTGCATTTCGGTGAGTGTTATAACATTCAAATGTCTTTTTGTGAAACAGTTACAAAGCTTATTTGATTATACTTGAGAAATTATCCTAATGATATTTTGGAATCAGATACTATATTGCCAGGCAACATCTGTGCATGTCATTTACTTATAGAAGGTGGCGATGGATCAACAACAACTGGGAAAGCATGGACCAAGATACAAGAGATGGCAGCCACTCTTGCTTGATAGATATAGTTATGATTCGACAGGGTCACCCATCATTGACATTGGAAGTGGAAGAGAATTGGACTCTCGAATATGTTAGGAAGGAATTAGAAGTAGCTATTCAGAATCCTCCAGATCAATTTTTCTTCAAGCTCGATGGTCAGAAGGTAAGTAGAAGAAGAGAGCATCGGATCATTTGTAAAGATGTTGCAGCCCCACATGAATTGGAGGCACTATAAGATATATAATGTGACCATGTATATGTATACGGTGACAATGTGTTTTTCATATGCAATAAACTTATCTATTCAGAACATTGCTTTTGTAATGCTTTATTGTTTAAAACAATGTATTGAAGGTAAAAATTCCCCAATTGAATTTTTATGTACACAAAAAGGCCTAAAGTAAGAAAACAAGAAGTGAAGGAACACAGTAGAAAATTTGATCCTTTGATTTTCAAATTAAAAGTGCATTTTCAATTGATGTTCTCTCTCCAATAACACTAAATATGTGTTAAAAAATATAAATGTACATGTGTAGTTGCATATTTACAAATAGCATGTTACAGAGTGGAGTACATTTGTTGGAAGAAGCAATCCAACAACATATCGATAAGGAAAAAACTATATATCACTAGAACCCATAGGCCTGGGCTTCAGGATGGAGCCATGGCTCTTCTCCCAAGTACGGAGCCCATCTCTAAGAGGCTCAGGGGGGCCTATCCCCCCTCGTGGATTGGGCGGGATGAAGTCCATTGGGCCGTCTGGAAGCATTGCTTCTGCGACCTCGATCATTTTCGCAATCGTTTCCTCCCTAAACGTTTGGACGTCTAGGTCCACGTAACGAGACATGGATGGAAACTGCCATCATAATTCATCAAGGCATAACATCAACATGACAATATACAAGAAGATAAACAAGAGTACACATGCGTATGGGAGCTGGAAAATGCTTACATCCTCTGAAGGGAGCTGAAAAATACTCCGTGGATAGCAGCAACAATGCATTGAGAGCAACCCTCCACCCACAGCTATAACCATCGTCTTTTTTGGGCAATCTAACCCTTCGAATGGTCGCTCGCTCCAGGGTGTCGGTGTCCATGCTCAGGCTCTCATAAAGCGGCCTTAGTTTCCTGACACCACTGCAAACAAAGACCAATCAATATCTTGGTCAATCCGGACTTCTAACTTAAACAATAATATGTATCGTAATGATTTTAACTCACAACAAAACATTGCCATCATGGACACCAGATGTCGAATTTGCAAGGTAAATAACATTGTCTTGCACATCGACTAGAACAAGACTCCAATGGGCACTGCATCACATCCAAATAGATTTCTATTAGTTTCAAGCTAGATGAAAAACAAAATGCCTCCTCGCATTGTGGGTGAATCGATTCACTGTTGAGCGAGAGCACGTGCCAAAGGAAGCACTATATAACTCGTGTATGGTGATTCATATAAACATCATGCAAGAGAGATACAGAGACAAACTTGCTAGAGCACAACGAGTTCTTGAGGAGCTTCCTACAACCAATGTTGTCGCTTGAAGCACAATTATTAGAGGATATGCCCGTGGTGGCAGGGATAGGGCCAAAATGCTGTAAACTCTTTTGAACAGATGCAGCTCAAGGGTGTTTCCCTAGATGCAGTGACATATGTCTGGATCTTGAAATCGTGTGGCAAAATAGGAGCATCTGACAAGAGGCAATTGATTCATAATGAAATTTCCAGAGAGGGGTTACTTGAGAAAGATATTGTGCTTGGCAATGCTTTGGTGGATATGTATGCCAAGTGTGGTGCTCTCGCAAAAGCACGATGAGTGCTTGAGGAGCTTCAAGTTTGAGATGTTGTCTCTTGGTGTTCACAAATAGCAGGATATACACAACAGGGTCAGGGTGAGAATGCTTTGAACTATTTTGAATAGATGCAACGCGAGGGTGCGCCAGCAAATGTAGTGACATACACTTGCATCATGAAAGCCTGCATTGGTATAGGAATAGCTATCAAAGGGGAACAAATTCATGATATATTGCTAGGCACGGTTTGAAGATGTGCTACTTGGCAATGCTTTGGTGGATGCCAAATGTGGTGGAACTGTAGGCTAGCCTACACTCACCACTGCCCCTCGATGCGCAAGGATCCAGATGAACATGGTAGTGGGTTTGGGTCTCTGACAACTCCAAAAGTAAGGGTGGAAGTCCCTAGAGATATTGTACTAGGCAATGCTCTGGTCATGTATGCGAAATGCGGAGCATTGGCAAAAGAACAACCAGTGCTTGACCATCTACCTACACAAGATGTTGTCTCTTGGTCTGCACTAATCGTAGGATTTGCCCAACAAGGCCAAGGTGAGGAAGCCCTGAATTGTTTTGAACAGATGCAACACAAGGGCCTTTCCCCGAATGTAGTGACCTGCACTTGCATGCTGAAAGCATGCGCCAGCATACGAGGAGCAACTGAACGAGGGCAACAAATTCATGAAGAAATTGCTAAACAAGGATTGCTAGAAAAAAATATCGTGCTTGTTCATGCCTTGGTGGACATGTATGTAAAATGTGGTGCACTTGCTAAAGCACAACGAGTTCTTGAGGAGCTTCCTACAACCAATGTTGTCTTTTAGAGCACACTTATTGGAGGACATGCCCAGCGGGCACAGGGCCAGAATGCATTGAACTCTTTTAAACAGATGCAATGCAAGGGGCAAGGATGCAGTGATGTATGTCTAGATCTTGAAAGCGTGTGGCAGCATAGGAGCATCTGACAAGAGGCTACAAACTCATAATGAAATTGCCAGAGAGGTGTTGCTAGAGAAAGATATTGTGCTTGGCAATGCTTTGGTTGATATGTATGCCAAGTGTGGTGCTCTCACAAAAGCACAACAAGTGCTTCCAATTTGAGATGTTTTCTCTTGGTCTTCACTAATAGTAAGATATACACAACAGAGTCAGGGTGAGAATGCTTTGAAGTGTTTTTTAGATGCAATGCAAGGGCATGCCAGCAAATGTAATGACATACACTTGCATCTTGAAGGCCTGCACTTGTATAGGAGTAGCTATCAAAGGGGAACAATTTCATGATGAGATTGCTAGGCAGGGTTTGTTGGGTAAAGATGTGCTGTTTGGCAATGCTTTGATTGGTGCCAAATGTGGTGGAACTGTAGGCTAACCTACACCCACCACTGCCCCTCGATGCACAAGGAGCTAGATGATCATGGAAATGTGCCTAGGTCTTGAAAGTGTACGGCAGCATAGGAGCATCTGACAAGAGGCAACAGATTCCTAATGAAATTGCCAGAGAGGGGTTGCTGGAGAAAGATATTATGCTCGGCAATGATTTGGTGGGTATGTATGCCAAGTGTGGTGCTCTTGCAAAAGCATGACGAGTGCTTAAGGAGCTTTTGGTTTGAAATGTTGTCCCTTGGTCTTCACTATAATAGCAGGCCAAGAACCCTAGCATACCCAAATCAGCATCCTCGACATTTTGAATGACCCTGCTATGTCTCAAAGTTAGCCACATTTTTGAGAGTTGCCCTTCAATGGGGATGCAAAAGGTAAGCCTTTCTGTGAAAGGTACCGTTTCATGTAAAACATTCATTTTAACCAGCAAGGAAATCATTGCATGAGTATACATACTCCGGATGCAACCAAGCATGCGGTCTTCATGTGGTAGCAAAAGAATTCACAATGATATTCTTAGTCACGGGCTCTTGGCATTGCCCTCATCAACATGTATGTCACATGTGGTGTACTTCAAAAAGCACAAAAGAAGCTTCTTTTCAAAACTTCATCTCTTGGAGCGCATTGATTGCGAGATATGCCCAATAGAAGCAGGGGCGGGAAGCTCTGGGCTGTTTTCAGTGTGTGCAAAGTGAGGGCATCTCTCCAAATGCAATCACCTACACTTGCACGAAAAGTGACAGAGACAATTTATGTCCAAAACGTAGTCTCTTGGAGTGCACTCATTGCATCAAATGCCCAAAAGGGGCAAGACCAGGAAGCTTTGAGCTGTTTTCAGCAGATGCAAAGCAAGTGCGTCTCTTCAGATGCAATCACCAACACGACGCAAGATGTTGATATGGGAAAACTAATTCTCGATGATATTCTAAGTTAGGAGCTGGAAGGCAATGCCTTCATCGACATGAATGTCAAATGTGATGTACTTTAGGAAGCATAGAAAGTGCTCGAGGAGCTTCTCGTCTCCAGAAGGTCATCCTTAAAACACGCTGATTGCAAGATATGCCTACATGAGCAAGGGCAGGAAGCTGTGGGCTGGTTTCAGCAGATATGAAGTGAGAGCACCTCTACAGATTCAATCACCGCATCTTAAAGGCATGTGCACTACACAAGATGTTGAAGGATGATATTGTTAGTCAGGGCTGTTGGCAATGCCTTGATCAACATGTATGTCAAATGTGGTGTACTTCAAAAAGCACAAAAAGTACTTGAGGAGCTTCTTGTTTGATCTCTATAGATGCAATCACTTATGCTTGCATCTTGATGGTTGGTGGCACTACAGAAGATGCTAATATTATTGCTTTTGAAAAATAAAGGCTATGTTTTGCGTCACCTTGAGCGACATGTATGCCAAATGCAATATACGTCAGAGAGCACAAAAAGTGATGGAGGAGATGTAGGGTGCATCCAGAGAGTACTGAAAGGGGGGTAGCCTGTCTATGCTGAACCCATATGCATACCTGAGTTTACTTGTGCTTGAGAGAGAGAGAGAGAGAGAGAGAGAGAGAGAGAGAGAGAGAGTACCACCAGAGAGTACCACACCAGAGGAGAGGATTTGCCAGGTGTGCCAGCATGAGCCAGAGACAGAGGAACATTACATTTGCCGTTGTACTGCCTTCTATGAGATTAGAGGACGCTTCCACTGTTTGTTCAGAGAGGGCTTTATCCAGGGTCATGGAGTACTACGACCAGAGGTGTCTAGGGCTATACCTCCTAGAGATACGCAGATTTAGAGAGATTCTCCTCAGAGGCAGACACCCCACGGAGAGAAGGTCGGCACAGAGACAGATGACAGATTTCTTTAGAGGCCCCTCCCAGCAACAGCACGATAGAGAGGAGACTTTACCTGACAGGCAGGGGACCTTACTTGACAGATGACAGATTTCTTTAGAGGCCCCTCCCAGTAACAGCAGATAGAGAGGAGACTTTACCTGACAGGCAGGGGACCTTACTTGACAGAGCTGTTCAATTAGGACGATCCAGATGCCCCAGACTACCAGGATCCTCACATCTTCGCATACGCTTGCATAGGCGCATAGGCGGATTAGAGTCATTATTGATCGACATCGAGCACGGCCTGTCAAGTCTCTCGGCATGGAAGGCATCGACTCCTTACGACAGAGACCCATGCTTGACCTCCTGAGATAAGCTTGTATACAGCCTGAGCCTCTACCCCCCACCACCTCCCCCCCCTATTCATATCCTCTTGATGTATGGCAGGCCTAGATTTTAGAATCTATATTGTTCATTTCATTTATTTTCCAGACAGAGAATCATATTCTATTGGGATGTAATCTTTTTGGTCTCATAGGTCATTTTGGCCTTCTAAAGACGTTTATTACAACATTTCATTTCATTTCTCTCTCTCTCTCTCTCTCTCTCTCTCTCTCTCATATTAGAAGAGCTTATCCAACCTGCTTGCTTCATTCAAAATGCAGTGCAAGATATCTTCCCCAGCTTCAGTTGAAGTATTTGCAATCTTGCATAACGCATAAGTCAAAGCTGTACATATCAACACAATGAGAGGAGACACGGTCCTTGATTATGCAGAGTTTCAGCTCACGCCCAAGCGTACCAGGTAATAAGGGCCCCTCTGTAAGATAGTCAGAGCACTCAAAAGAATGCCCAGAAGCTTTTCTATTGTTCAAATTCTATAAAGTGGTCGGTTGCTTGCTTGCTTGCTTGTTAAGTTGATCTGCATTCACTTCTTTTGTTGTTCTTGTGCCGCAGATGCGAACTCTTCATTTCAGCAGATGGTCTCATGGAGAAGCTTGCGTCTGGTTTTGTCAAGCCCTTCGTTACGCACTTACGCGCCGCTGAAGTGCAAGTTGCGAAAGGCAACCAAGTCATAAGGTTGGAATGCCAAGTTGGATTTGGCAAGCATCATCGTCATGACAATGCATGGTTCTGCAAAGGCACCTTGGCAACGTCATTGACACCTTGAAAGATTGGCAGAAATCAAGCACACACACACAGAGAGAGAGAGAGAGAGAGAGAGAGAGAGAGAGAGCATATGCACACCTGAGTTTACTTGTGCTTGAGAGAGAGCATATGCACACCTGAGTTTACTTGTGCTTGAGAGAGAGAGAGAGAGAGAGAGAGAGAGAGAGAGAGAGAGAGAGATCTTCAGAGAGCTACGTACCTGAGTTTTCTTGTGCTTGAGAGAGAGAGAGAGAGAGAGAGAGAGAGAGAGAGAGAGAGCTGCGTACCTGAGTTTGGGAGCATACTACCCGTCTGCCATAGTATTGGTTTCAACCTGCACTACCCACCCAATGCTGCGTGTTTTGAATGCGCACCTATAAATCGTGTGTAGTAAAAGCAAATTCAAATATTATCAAATGTCTTTTCATTTCAGAATCATCACGTTGCAGCCCAAATAAAAATCAAATTTTATATCCAGGAAAAAATCTTCCCAAGATTTGAACCTGGATCCATTGTGTGGAAAATTATGCTCTTGCAGCTTAAACCACTACACCTATACCTTTCTTATCTTTACAACCTTGGGTCAAATTTATCAATAAAAAAGTACCTTCTGTAAATACATACATATGTTCTAAAATAAATCCTTCTGTGAATAAATATCTGTAAGTCAAATTTTTTTTAAAATTCCTTCTATTGAACGCACGTGATATTCATTTTTTATGCTAAGTGACCCCCCCCCCGAGTCTAAAATCGGGCATGGATCTTGTTGATTGACCTTGCTGGTCCTCAACGGATGAGTCCATGGCTCTTTTATATGGATCTGTTGGTTGATCTTGCTGATCTTCCACGGAGATTCCATTTTGTTATGTGAATATATTGCCGGTTACTATGAGCTAGGAACTATCGAAAAGGCCCCTGAGTGAACAGGTGGTGAGCGTTCTGGTTGCCAATGATGCCATAAGTACACCGATGAATGAATGATTGGAAATATGGATTCAACCAGAGATTTTGAGGATTGTGATCAGTGACATAATGGTTTCATTAAAGGATTGTTTTAAAGTTAGCTGATGCTGAGAAAAAGGCAATTTCATATTGGGTGTGTAAGTGGTGTGACTAGTTTTATGTTTGCACGAACTTCCGGCTAGGGGGCCTGGGAACTCTTTTCCCTAGTACCCGGGACAAAACCTAACCAAATTTCTAATTGGATCTTATCATTACCAGTGGTTGGGTGGTTGGCTAACCCATGGGACTGTAGGCTGGACTGATGGATCCGTAAAATGAGACTCCTTTCTGTTATATTACGTTAGATGAAGTAAATCCCGGATAGTAATTGTTCTATGGATAGGAATCAACGGCTGTGCCTCTTGACGGGGAAAAAAGCGTTGATCTCTATGATCCAAGTGCAAGTTTCTTCCTTGATCTGACGACCAAGCGACTTTAGGTTCGGTTGGATCAGTTTGGTCAGTGATGACCTTGACTACGTTAGAGTAAAATTTTTATCCTGGAGGAATCACATGTGCTTTCCGGGCAAGGGAAGTTTTTCTAAGTTCGGTTTTGGAAGAACCGAGGAATTAGTCACCTGTCCGGATATCCGTGGTGGGCGAGGCCCCGAGTGTAGGACCCTGCCCCGCACAAGATGTGCTACTTCCGCTGCTAGCACCTAGAATCCGTTGCACGGTGGGGATGGGGGACCTTACAGGAGACACCTCGTTCGGCCATGCAATACAGGCAAGGATACTTGGCCATTGCTCCTTGGGAAATACCAAACATGCATTTCAAGGTTTTAAGATCTGCAGCCAGGTGCCATTCAACCTCATATTCACCATATCCTTCTACATAAAGCTTTTTGCCATTCGACTGCTGCTAAGATAGTGGAAGGAAGCTCAGTCTGGTTAAAGTACCACTTTAGAATTTCATGGGTCTCTGTTGGAACCTGTTAATAAGAGGCCAGTTAAATTGTCTACAACATGTAATGGATAGCAACATAATATACTTTTTTTTAAAATGGATAGCACCTCACCTCGAATGCAGCCAGTCACCAAATCTCATTTTGGGATTGTACACTAAAGTGCCTCTCACCATCAGCATTACTAATACTTGCATCCAAAGCTCTATTCATTAAAGTCAAGCTAACCCTTTCCAGCTTCTGTCCTTTGATCACCTCACTCTCATCATGTTTTAAAACAAATTTCAGCCTTCCATTGCACTCATGAACACTGATGTCATAAAATTTCACCATAGCCATTTGTAATTTTCGAACATCCATAATGAAATTGTTGAACTCTGTAAGCTCTATGATTTTCTGTTCCCCGCTCTTTTTAGTCACTGTCAATGTACTAGACACGTGACAAGGCTCTCCAATAAGTTCGACCATTCCCAAGTTGAGAATATTTCGAGCTTTGTTCACTGAAATGGTTTTGGAATGGGAATTACTGTTTTTTTTCCAAGTTTAGAATTGAAACCTTCTTTAACTTTATTAAACAACATCCTATAAGACTTTGTGCTTATGCCAGCCATGTCACATAGACCTTGTGCATCTGCAGGAGTGAATGCTTCACTCACCTTCTGCAAGGATTGCTTTGCTATGTCTGATCGAAGTCTTGCAAACTTAGGATGATGTATTGCTGACTGCCAGCCATGTCACATAGACCTTGTGCATCTACAGGAGTGAATGCTTCACTCACCTTCTGCAAGGATTGCTTTGCTATGTCTGATCGAAGTCTTGCAAACTTAGGATGATGTATTGCTGACTCCACGATGTCTTTTGTCAGAACTTTGCCAAATATGTCAGAACCTTGCTCTTTTGGACCCACAACATCTGTGACCATCCTGAAGCAACAATGATAGCTACTGCAGTCCATCATTCATCTAACTATACCACCCCCACACCCAATCCCCCATCTCCAAAAAAGGAACTAAAGATGAAAATGAAAAGTGAGTGCTCAAAGACCCATAATACCTGCAAGCTTTTACACGACGCTTCCATTGGCCACCTCCAACATTGAGTTCTTCCAATGGTTTGAACTGTCTCTTGCGTAATCGAGCACCCAATGGCGTGTCTTTCAAATATTGTAATTTTTTGTTGAACTTTTCAAGTTGTTTTCTAAGGTGTGCATTCTCACTCTCCAAAGTGAAATTATTGATTTCTCGAACTGCCAAAATTTCATTCTTCTCTTTAATAGTGGCCTGCATCTTACGAATAGTCTGCTTGCAAATGATCAATCTCTTTTTGTAACCCAGAACAAACTTTTGCTTTGTCCTCATATATGAAGCTTGCAAAGCTGTTGTGATCGATGCCAAGTAAAAATTCGCACCTTCAAGCATTTTTATTCTGGCATCTCTATCACTCAAATGTCTTTCAAAGTTACATTTAATGATACTTTGACATTGGCCAAACAATCTTTTGCAATATCCAAGCAATCCATTTTCACCCTCACACAAAAACTTGAAGAAACTTGTCAACCCAAAGAATGATGGAGATTGAGAGGAGGTTGGATCTAGTGGGTAAATACTACCATCCAACCATAGGTCCATATTTTTATTTCCTTCATTTTGAAGCTCAATAATGTGGGCTTTGCATGCTGGCCTAGACCAATTTCTCTTACAGCAGCAGCAGCAGCAGGCAGGGAGCATAATCGGCTTCTACTTGGAAGTGGATGTCCATCTTTTTTTTCTTTTGTTTCACAGGTTCCATTGCATTGTTCTGTGCTTTAACAATACCAAAAAGCATCATGAACTCACACTTTAACCAAAAGAAACCAAAGATATTACACTTATCTCCCGTGAAGAAGATTGCTTCATTAAAACCAAAAGACAACATCACTAAATAATACCTCCTTGTCCATCAAACAAACTTGTTGGTATCCTGGATGCACCAAAATGTACACAATACTTGTAAGAACAACCCTCACTTGAAAAAGGTAAGAAATGGGATTGTTATTCATGCACAAGCAGGTATGGCGCATGAAGAACAAATTCTTTTCCATCCTTTTTCAAAACTTGCCGCCTCATTCTCTCCTCAAACCTTGATGTATGATGAATCAATGTTCCATTGAATGTGCCACGAACTTGGAGGTAGGCGGGCACTCATGAGATGGAGAGGAAGATTGTGGCGTGAGAAAGACGCGGGAGGCTATGAGCTTCCAAAATGGAAGGAATGTGAATGAGAAGAAGAGAAATCAAAAACTTCCCGCTCAAAACAATTCGGATTTGGAGTGGTTGTGGTTGTGGTTGTGGTTGTGGAGTCGGGAAGACAATGAGGGAGACAATGCAAGATGATGGGTTGCAGGGACGAAGTATGGTTCAAGTTTGGTAAGCAAAGTTGGCTTGGTTCCATTCAAAAGTGTAATGAAGAAAGAGAGTGGTGAATTTTTTCAATAAAATAAGGCACCATAGTGGGAATAAAAAACTATACTTAAGAGGCATTGTTTTGAATTAAAAAACACCCCACATGTCAGTTAATGGAATAAAGAACTCAAAAATGACACACCTACCCTCCAATATTATATGTGGGTTTATTGGCTTGCTTTGTCCACATCACCATCCCAAGGGATCTGTTACAAGGCCCCTTTTTGAGTCTAAATTTTCCCTAATGTCATGATCAATCCCAACATGACAGCATATAATAGGCACACACATAAACATAATAACTTTGTATATAACATAGAATCACCGCAATACCAATTGCACTAGTATGGCCCCCCAAATGTGTATACACCAATAACAATAGCCCATTAGTATTTAATATGGAATCACCCATGATACCAATTATCAGCACGGTGTAATGGTAATTCAAGCATCCCCAAGCGACACTTTGAATATCTCTATGCCCCACATGTAAATCATCTCCTTGACCCGGCATGATAGCTGAGCACTAGCTAACATCCATATAATTCAAGGCTCAAAAACATTACATAAAGGCATCACTTAGTCTCATGATGTGTATACAGTAGCATGGCCCCTGTATACACCAATAACAATAGCATGTTAGTATTTCATATGGAATCACCCACCATGATACCAACAACTACCAGCATGGTGCAATGGTAATTCATGCATCCCCAATCTACCATAGAAAGATCTACCTAACATCCATATAATTCAAGGCTCAAAAAGATTACATAAAGACGTCACTTAGCCTCATGATGAGGTTTTTTAAGACAATAGCTCTCTAAGCCAACAAACAAAAGTATTGAATGTCTAATAACAAAAAACTACACTGGTGATCATTAAAATAGAAGGCAATCATTCTTTAGATGAAACTTTGATGATTTAAAAATATCTTAAACAACTTTTAATCATGCTTGTGCAGAAGGTGATGAGGGTCAACCTTGTCTTTGGACTGATTCCTATGGATATTACATTGATGATTCCCATGGACATTACATGAATCTTGTTGAAAAGTTAGACAATGTGGTGAGATATAAACCCATGGATACTATAACTTGGAGAAGGAATTTTCCCACATCATGGTGATGGTAATTCATACATCCCCAATCCACCATAGAAGGATCTAGCTAACAACCATATTATTCAAGGCTCAAAAAGATTACATAAAGACATCACTTAGTCTGATGATGAGGTGTTTTTAAGACACCAGCTCTATAAGCCACCAAAAAAGAGTATTTAATGTCTAATTAAAAAAACCTACACTGATGATTATTAAAATAGAAGTCGATTTCATTCTTTAGATGAAAATTTGATGATTTAAAAATGTCTCAAACAATTTGTAATCACGCTTTTGTGGAAGGTGATGAGGGTCGACCTTGTACTTGGGAATGGTGATTCCCATGGATATTACATTGATGATTCTCATGGAGGTTACATGAACTTTTCTAAAAGTTAGGCAATGGGGTGAGATATAAATCCATGGATACGATAACTTGGAGAAGGAAGTTCCCGAGAGAAAGGCAAACATGTGTGTGAGGTGCTCAATTATTTTCTTTTAAATTGTGATGGGTTCAAAGGTATCGACGCAAAAGTGCACTACAAGGAAATGTGCGGAAACGAGTGGACACACTTTGAACTAGATATCCCATATGCAAAACCGTTTCTTGCTACTCAAGGTTTATTAATGTTGGGAGTATCGCTATTGTAATCGACCGTGAAGAGTCTGTTGAAGGCGTTCTGATTACCAGAAGACAATGTCATCCCTATGCATCTGAGCCAGCCCCTTTACCCCAACCGATGCTCTCTTAAAGCCGCCTTTTTTTTTGGCAAGCATAAAATGCCTGTTGTAATTTTCCCGGCTGAACCTCAGTTGGAATTTGACGTTAGCTTCAATTTTAAGGGATGAAATTTGTACATTTTAGTTACACATCCCAGCATTTGTATGAATTTTAGTGATTTCCAAGTCTAAATCTTGGAATTTGACTTTAGCTTCAATTTTATATTCTTTACATTTTAGGTACACATCCCAGCATTTGTATGAATTTTAGTGATTTCCAAGTCTAAATCTTGGAATTTGACTTTAGCTTCAATTTTATATTCTTTACATTTTAGGTCCACATCCCAGCATTTGTATGAATTTTAGTGATTTTCAAGTCTAAATCTTAGTTATTATGCCTAAGCATCGCCTTTAATTTTTTGGGTTTTTTTTTCACACTTTTTTCGAGCACTACAGTACGATTTAAAACAATTAATTTTCTGAAGTCCTGAAACAACAAACCAATGAAATAGGGGTTTCTCTGGCATCTCCATGATTTTCAAAATCAACTAAGTAGCAAAGTTCCAGCACAGGACACCACTCTTAGTCTCATGATGAGGTATTTTGAAAATGCAACACCTCTACACTATGATCCACCAAACAAAAGAATATAATGTCTTAAAATGACAAACTACACTACAAGCCATGAAAATAGGAGGAAAAAAATGAAAATCCAAATGTATCACATAAAACCATCTTGATGTACTAAACCTCTAGTAATTACTTCATTAAGAAACAAAGTTTCGCACTCAAATATTTTGACTTGTAGACATAAGAAACACATTCTTGCATTACTTTCGGCATGCTCAGATGCTTAAGCCATGCATAGTTGTTCCTTAGCTTCATTGCGCATTCTTAGCTTTCAAATCTACACATTCATTCAGTCACTTGGTGAAACATTCAAACTAAGACCTCTACTCCTCCACCCCAATAGGCATTACTAATGTGCTCCAAGGTGGTAAACAAAGAGGCAAAGAATCCTTGTAGCAAAATGGGAAGATAGTTCATAAAAAGCTTTTGATATGCGCGTCTGATGCATTGCACATGTTTTGTTATCAATGGATTAGAACAGAAAAAATTAATTACAACTCCAACTGAATATTGTCATAAGCCAAAAATATCCATGTATATTGTAACATGCGAAAGCTTACAGACAGGATTATACAACTCCAGCTGAATATTGTCATAAGCCAAAAATATCCATGTATATTGTAACATGTGAAAGCTTACAAACAGGATTATACTTTAGATAACAAATATTTAGCACCTTGGTTCTTCACGATTGCACAATGTAGGGGAAGTAAGAGAGAGAGAGAGAGAGAGAGAGAGAGAGAGAGAGAGAGAGAGAGAGAGAGGAATCACAATAAAGATGTACACCCGATTGGGTCCCAAATACCAGCGCCCCCGCCAAGGATGGTGTATTTGCTTTATTGAATGATGAGAAAAGACGAACTTCTGGAGATCTTCCCTTGGCTATAAACCTTCAGCTTGAAGTTGACCTGGCTCTTGACCTTCAAGTTCACCTTTGTGTTATGCTCCCTTTGGCTATCCTAGCCCTTGGAACACTTCACCACTTTCTTGCATTACTTTCGGCATGCTCAGATGCTTAAGCCATGCATAGTTGTTCCTAAGCTTCCTTGCGCATTCTTAGCTTTCAAATCTACACATTCATTCAGTCACTTGGTGAAACATTCAAACTAAGACCTCTACTCCTCCACCCCAATAGGCATTACTAATGTGCTCCAAGGTGGTAAACAAAGAGGCAAAGAATCCTTGTAGCAAAATGGGAATATAGTTCATAAAAAGCTTTTGATATGCGCGTCTGATGCATTGCACATGTTTTGTTATCAATGGATTAGAACAGAAAAAATTAATTACAACTCCAGCTGAATATTGTCATAAGCCAAAAATATCCATGTATATTGTAACATGCGAAAGCTTACAGACAGGATTATACTTTAGATAACAAATATTTAGCACCTTGGTTCTTCACGATTGCACAATGTAGGGGAAGTAAGAGAGAGAGAGAGAGAGAGAGAGAGAGAGAGAGAGAGAGAGAGAGAGAGAGAGGAATCACAATAAAGATGTACACCCGATTGGGTCCCAAATACCAGCGCCCCCGCCAAGGATGGTGTATTTGCTTTATTGAATGATGAGAAAATACGAACTTCTAGAGATCTTCCCTTGGCTATAAACCTTCAGCTTGAAGATGACCTGGCTCTTGACCTTCAAGTTCACCTTTGTGTTTTCCCTTTGGCTATCCTAGCCCTTGGAACACTTCACCACTTTCTTGCATTACTTTCGGCATGCTCAGATGCTTAAGCCATGCATAGTTGTTCCTAAGTTTCATTGCGCATTCTTAGCTTTCAAATCTACACATTCATTCAGTCACTTGGTGAAACATTCAAACTAAGACCTCTACTCCTCCACCCCAATAGGCATTACTAATGTGCTCCAAGGTGGTAAACAAAGAGGCAAAGAATCCTTGTAGCAAAATGGGAAGATATTTGCTTTTGATATGCACGTCTGATGCATTGCACATGTTTTGTTATCAATGGATTAGAACAGAAAAAATTAATTACAACTCCAGCTGAATATTGTCATAAGCCAAAAATATCCATGTATATTGTAACATGCGAAAGCTTACAGACAGGATTATACTTTAGATAACAAATATTTAGCACCTTGGTTCCTCACGATTGCACAATGTAGGGGAAGTAAGAGAGAGAGAGAGAGAGAGAGAGAGAGAGAGAGAGAGAGAGGAATCACAATAAAGATGTACACCCGATTGGGTCCCAAATACCAGTGCCCCCACCAAGGATGGTGTATTTGCTTTATTGAATGATGAGAAAAGACAAACTTCTGGAGATCTTCCCTTGGCTATAAACCTTCAGCTTGAAGATGACGTGGCTTTTGACCTTCAAGTTCACCTTTGTGTTATGCTCCCTTTGGCTATCCTAGCCCTTGGAACACTTCACCACTTTGTGAATAATGAGATGAATTGACCTTTACTAAGCCCATGCTTATATAGTCAATAAAAATGTTGGTTGATGGGTTCTAGTTTATGTTTATTAAATAGGCCCCTTTTGTTCAATCTAAACTGGCGGCCTTTGATCTTATTGTCTAGGCAGCTATGCTAACCACTTTTTGGACTGGCCTCCATGGCTAGCCGATAGCCAGTCCATGCCCTTAGGGCTAGCCAACTGGCTGCCCAAGTCCTATGGCCTGGCCATTGGCCCCTTCTTGGAGTGGTTAGTTGGGCAATAGCCCTTTTTTGGGGGTTGGTAGCCCAAGAGTACAGTAGCATGGGTAGTCCCATGGCCCTGCTCTACATGCATTCCTAAATGCAACTACATGCAGATCCCTGGCATCTTGCTACAAGACGAATACCAGGAAATGATACTAAGGAAGTGAAAATCTCATGCTCATTAATTAACTATGAAATTGACCAATTCAAGGGGGAAAGTGATTGTATTGTATGGTTGTAAATAGGAGTGGATAATGACCCTTAATTAATGAATTGGTGGAAATTGGTCCATCTACTCTAAATTAGAAACAAGCACTAAAAACACCTTCTATGACTTTCACAAAGACTTCACTTAGAGTGGAGCCCAGCATGGGCACTTAATTGACCTAGGAAAAGGGCTCCATAATCATTCGTTGTTCCACAACTCACATAACCCGGTTTGTATATGCTCCACAGCTCACATAACCGGATTTGTAGTGTAATTTTCCTTGCTGAAACTCAAATATCCCGGTTGGACTTTGACGTTGCCTTTAATTTTAAGGGATGAAATTTATACATTTTAGTTACAAATCTCAACATTTTTATGAATTTTAGTCATTTTCAAGTTTAAGTCCTAGTTAAACCTAAGCATCACCTTTAATTTTTAGGGTTGAAAAAAAACATTTTCTTCGAGCACTACATTGCTCGATTTCTGAAGTACAATTTAAAATAGTTACTTTTTTGAAGTCTTTGGCGCATGGCACCACTCTTAGTGATGAGGTGTTTTAAAAATGCAACACCTCTACACTATGATCCACTAAACAAAAGAATTCAATGTCTTAAAACAACAAACTACACTACAAGCCATGAAAATAGGAGGAAATAATAAAAATCCAAATGTATCACAAGATGGAAAAAAAAAACCCTCTTGATGTACCAACTCAAATATTTTAGACTCGTAGACACAAGAAACACATTCTTGCATTACTTTAGGCATGCTCAGATGCTTAAGCCATGCATGGTTGTTCCTAGGGTAGTGACTACTCTACAAGGATCTAACTTCTAGGGCCCACAAACAATTATTAGCTTGAGAACACCAGCAAGCATACCCTCATGCTAAAAAACCTACATGATGTAGACCTACCTCAATTTACCAGTAACACAAATCCTTTTGCATCATCATATAAGCAAAGAGCATCAAAAAATTAGACTTGAAGTGATTCCATCTTTCAACACTCCATCTTTCTTCGATCTGTTGATGATGACTTTGATACTTATGTTTTTTAAGTAATTTTATAAAAATACACTAATTATGAGTGGAGGTTTTTTTTTTCAATAACCCAAATAAAAAATAAGTTTTCTTCAAAATGTGAAATCATCATCAATCAAATAGAACCCAAAAATAATGAAATAAGTACTCACACAAAGGAATAAGAATTTCTTACTTCCACAATCTATCAATAATGCAATAAACCAAATAGTCAATCAATTAATGTAATTTAAAGAAAAGATACACAAATGGAAATAATCCATAAATACAAATTATGGCCAAACATACATTATCAACATTGAGTTCCACTAGTGTTCCTTCATCTAAGTTAAGGACCTCAATTTTAGCAAGCTTCAAGTGTGTTGTGTTGTGTTGTGTTGTACTCTTTCTCATATCAATAGAATTTGTTAGTGTGAAATAATAAGCTAGTTTATTAACCTCATCAAGAGCTAGAGTGCTAGGAGTATTCTTGCTTGTTTATTTTTACCACACAAAGTCAACCTCTACTTTGATCACCTTAAGTACCACATACTCTCCAATCTCAGTTCTTTAACCTCCAGTAGTCTAGTTCACTCAAAACGCATCTGTTCAGAAATAAAGAAACCACAAACTGTTTTAGCATCAAGCAGAGCTGAAGTCATTTAAATGCTCCACCGTCTTCATCATTTGACAAACTACACCACCATGAGACACAGGTTCACATATAGAAAGAGCGCATCTTAAGGAACCAATGGAACACCCAACAAAAGCAGCCTTTCTCAGCATGCAATATACTCATATATGATGAATATTTTACAGTGTTGAAAATGCTAGTCACATCCTGTCCAAATCAAAATGTGTGGCTTCATAACTGCTTCACAGTACAGCTTGTTGGGGCTCAGAGAAAAACCCAGGTATACAGGAGGCCAAAAACTTCTACAGATTGTACGCGAGGGAGACACCCTGATGTATGCATATTGCAAACACAGTTGATCCGTCCTATTGATTCCAATAAGCACTGGCCTTCATAAACCAATCAATGATTCCTGCCCCCATGTCAAACAGGGACATGAGGGAAAGTTTTGCTGTTTTCCTTGAAATGATGATATATGTGCTCACATCATGCCAGAATGGTGAGCCCTGCAAACAGGTGAGGGCAGGATAACCCTTATCTTAGGATCCTATCGTCATGCCGAGCCCGATGTGGAAATACTTTACACACATTTCCAACGCCCAAAGTGGCATATTCCCCTTCGATTTTCTCCAAAACAGTTCCTTATGGAACTGAGCATAAGAACCACTGCTGGCACATTCATCATCTCCTCACTTGACTCCTGCAGGGAAAAATCCATCACATTGCTAGACATGATGTAAAAAGCAGAATAAATAATATCAACATCAGACAAGAGAGAGCTCATACCAGCTTGGCCAATCTTTCCTCTAGCCTTCCTGCCTCTGGATCCGTATTCATAAAAAGCTTTTGATATGCTCGTCTGATGCTTCGCACCTGTTGTGTTATCAATAGATCAGAACACCCCCCCAAAAAAAAAAAAAACAAACAAACAACAACAACAACAACAACAACAACTCCAGCTGAAAATATATTGTCATACGCCAAAAATATCCATATGCATATTGTAACATGCGGAGGCTTACAGACAAGATTATACTTTAGATAACGAATATTCAGCACCTTGGTTCCTGACGATTGCACAATGTAGTGGAAGTAAGAGTGCAAGGGAGAGAGAGAGAGAGAGAGAGAGAGAGAGATGTACTAGCTTTCCCTCACTAATTACTCCGAACCACATCCAATATATAACTGTGTCATTCTCCACCAAATGAGCTGACCACAAGGAAGAGACTTGCCACAATAGTAGCCCTTTTATACGACCTATGTGAGCTGTAATACCAACTTTTGCATAACTTTTGCATCAAATATGAAGGCATTTCTAGTTAACCAAATATGCCACAAACCTGTCCACCTGAAAAATGAAAGAAAACTGAATGTTCTTGGTTATCTGGCCCATTCGAAATCTTGCCAAAAATCTAGTCTTTAACCTTTATGGGCCTATCTGTCAACGGAATCCATACACCAGAAAGGAAATCCCACACCTTCTTTGCCACCGGACATGAAATGAAAAGATGTGGGCATGTTTCCAAGCATGTAGTACATCACCTGGAGGCCATGAGGCCATTTGTAAAGTAATTTTTGGTAATATATCTTCTATTACGAAAAAGAGAGAGAGAGAGAGAGAGAGAGAGCGAGAGAGAGAGAGAGAGGAGGTCCAATATAAGGCTTCAACCAACTGACATGGAACACATCGTGCATCGTCCAACTGGGAGGTAGATTCAGCTTCATGGAAAACTCATTGATCTTCTTTAAAATGGAAAAGGGTCTGAAGCTCCGAAACGATAACTTTGGGCATCGCTTGCCCACCTGTTTCAACCTTTGCTTCATTATCCTGAGATATATCCAATCTCCTTCCGAGAAGATCACATCTCTTCTGTCCTTGTTAGCCTGTCCAAATCTCCTGGTAAGACTCCATCAATCTATTAGCTTCAGGCATTGAGGATCACGACCTGGTCAAAAAAGACTGGAACGGTCTTCCAAATGCTGCCTCTTATGGAGTCCTGCCAATAGCCGAAAAAAAGTGTCATTCAATACAGCTTTTATACTAAAGACAAATTGTTCCCACTTACCTTGCTGGTCGTGAACATCACACTTCAACGCGTCGACTACCAATTGATTGTAAATTTCCGTTTGGATGTCCGTCTGGAAGTGGAGTGCACTAGAAAAATGCAACCTAGTCTCAAAGTTATCAAATAATGCCTTCCAGAATCTCCTGATTAAGGATTTCCGCCACCTTTGCCGGGTCTAATCGGATGCCTTTAGCACTCATTATATATCCGAGGTAGTGAACCTCATATAAATAAAATCCCGATTTCTTCTCATTGATATAAAGCTCGTTGCTTTCCCGTAATTTCATCACTTTTCTGACGTCAATGTCGAGCTGCTCTTCCGTAGCTAAGATAATCAATATGTCGTCCAAAAAAATGAAGACTCTTTCCTATCAAGTCCATGAAAACCCGCATCATCATGCGGTTAAACGTAACTAGGGCTTTTGTTAATCCAAAAGGCATGACCACGAGCTTGTAGTGGTCTCGCTCAATTCAGAATGCAGTTTTGGGAGTGTCCCCGTCCACAATTCTTACCTGATGGTAGCCGCTTTTGAGGTCAATTTTTGAAAGCACCTTTGCTCCATTCAGCCTCTCTAAGATATAATCAATCCGAGGCATAAGGAACTCTCTCTTTATTGTCATCTTGTTGAGCGCTCGATAATCTACACAAAGTGAGAGGATCCATCCTTCTTTTTCACGAAAAGCATCAGGGCTACGAATGGAGAGTCGAGACACACTTCAACGTATGAAACCAGACTGCAGCAATTCGAGGAGTCGACAATCCAACTCCATCTCCATGGATGATGGCCTTGCTCAGGCGGTATGGAAACTTACTGGGGGGGTTCGAAACCTGGGAGGAGCTCAATTTTATGGTCCTCTGGTCTAGATGGGGCAAATTTGGGAGACAAGTTGTCCCAAAGAAAGATCCTCTAGAAGCAGTCATGTAGGGCCTTGTACTTCTCTGAAGCACATGTCACTATTTGGGGTGGTCTAAACATAGATCACCGCACATTGTGCACCTTTCCGCATCTCTTGTTTAGCCTGTAAATGGTTAATGACCGGAAAGTTGGTATCTCGGGTTCACGCTTTATGATCACGGGAGCCTCTGACACATTTAGGGTAATCTGGAACGTGTGTTGGTCCCAACCAATGTCTGGGGTGAACTTGCGAAACCACTAGATCCCTAAGATTAAGTCTGCACCTACAAGAGGGGCAACCATGAAAGCCCACACAAATTCTGTGCCCTGGATGACTAATTTAGCCCAACAAGCTTCAAACTTAATGCTCGTTGTCATGCCCGTGCTAAATCCCTCCACTTTCTTATCTACCAAGGTCAACGAAAAACGGGCACACCAAGCGGCTTGTTATGTGACCACGTCCTCTATACTACTGCTGTCAAACAAGACAACGGCTCTCTGGCCACCTATGTAGCCAAAAGTCTTGAGCAATTCGTTTCGCTCATACTAAAGAGTCGTGGTTTCCCTTTTGCCTATCTTCAAGCTCTCGACTGACAATGGCACCAACCAAAGGTGTGGGAGCTAGAGGACTAGCGACAACTTGGGGGGTTGGTGTGGGAGGCTAGCTCATCACAACAGCTGTGGAGGCCACGGTGGTAGTCTGACCAGGGGTCTTCTTAGGGCAAGCCTTAGAAGTGTGTCCTTTTGTATGACAAAAGAAACACCGCCCCTCCTTGTATTGTTCTTGCTCTTCAGGATTGATCTTACCACCTCTTTTGCCAGCCAAAACCTTCTCGTCTGGAGTAAGGCGAGATCAGTTGTTCGTGTTCTTGGAGGCAGAGGCCTCCCGCGAAAACCTTGACTGAGCCTAATTCTGGCCCTTGCCAGAGGCAGTGGCTGCCTTGACTAAGCCTGATTTTGACCCTTGCTAGAGGCAATGGCTACCTTGGCTACTCCAGGCAAGGAGGTCTTTGGTTTTCCGTTGTTGTACTTCATCTCGGCACTCTAGCAAGCGAAAGTGCCCGATCAAAAGTCTCTGGTTCAAACATGCACACATCCCACTGGATTTGCGTTTCCAAACCGTAGAGGAATTGACCTCTTTTGTTTGCGTCAGATTTCTGCAACTCCAAAGCCAGGTGAGTGACTTTATTTGCAAATTGGAGGACAGATAGCGCGTTCTGATGCAATCCTCGATACTCCTCCTAGAGTTGCTCAAGATAATAAAGCGGTAGAAACCGCTTCTTGAGGTCACTGACAAATTGGTCCCAAACATAGGTAGCAACTCCATAATTGAAATTGACCTAGGCCCAATGAGTCCATGAGATGGCTTCCCCTTCAATATAGCAACTAGCTAACACCCACCTTCTCTATGTCTCACTTCCTACCAGCATAGCAAAGTAGGCTTCAAACCGATGAATCCAAGAATACAGAGTTGTGGGATTGAATTTACCATTATACTTACTAAAATTCACCTTCTTGTGAAGATAGTTGTGGGTACTGTCTTTGCATCAAGGACTGCAAGGTATCACTTGTGCTCCACGCATCGATGTTGGTCCTCTAGTGCGGCGTCATGGGCTGCCCGTCTGTGTTCGAAGCTCTACCTCCCTTACCTGCAATTCATGTAATGCACAGGAATGTTGTGTTAACTCCTCAATGGAGATAGCTGAAGCCTGGATCTGGGAAGGGATCTCAGTGATGACTGGGAGAGGAGAGGGGAGGGGAATGAGTGTCGAGGTTTCTTGAAGAGGTATCTGTTTCTCCAAGGCCTTTATAAAAGTCGTACATGCCTACATTTGTTCCCCTCGTTGTGCTATGATGCACATAAATTCCCGAAACATGGCGTTCGTGTCATCACTGATGACCTGGCTTTTGGAAGTAGTCGTTGTCGAAGAAACAGCTTCTGCGCTACGATCTGGTATTCTCTCTCGTCATTGGAATTCGCCATAGTGGGAGTAGTCGAGATTTTCCCTGACCACAACAATACCATCCACTATATGTGTGGGAGACATTTTCGGTCGCTTATGGAGGCTAGAAACCAACCGTCCTTCGAGGGACAGACAGAGTCACACCAAAATGGGGCCAACTCAAACGATGAGAGTCGCACAATGAGCAATACTAAGGTTCCCAACATGAAGAGGAGTTGCACAAGTAGCACCTCCCTTACAGACATTTGTGGAGAGAGAAACCTATATCCATTCTAACGAGCAAATCTCTTTCACTCCTTCAGTTAAGAGGGACGTGGAAGGCATTGCAAGGACTAGAGAGACCTTTTCTCCAACGAGTGAGGAGATGGAGATAGAAATAAAATTCAAACAGGCCCAGAGGCAAATACAGATCCTTAATCAAAGGAAACAAGAACTCAACGCGAGAAGAGCCTTAATAAAACATAGAAACCTTTAAAGAATGTAAACTCTAGAGCCAGACACGCACGTGAGGGATAGAATGGAGGTTGCGGCTTAAGTCCAAGCCCTTGCACAAGCTTTGGCAGAAGGGATGCCACCCTTAGAGCCAATCTGGGAAGATCCAAAAGGAGAGTGGGAAAACAACTACCCTTTATGCGCTAGTAGAACCAAGAAAAGGAGGGAAAATATAAAGAAGAGCTCTATACCAAGAATGATATCAATAGAATGATGACTGATCCTGAGTTCCTCACATACATGCAATCAATGCTCTCACAAGGACAAGAAAGGGTTCCCCGGGGGGAAGATGCACTGAATAGGGAAGTCCCGCCTTTCCCATGACCTTTGGCATAGATGTGTATCACCAAGAAACCAACCCAAGAAGGGGGAAGGGAAAAGGGAGAGGGTTAACACACCTCACAAGACCAGCTTATGAGCCAGCCCCAGTCTTAACCACAACTCCAGCTGATTTGTTAAGAATGGCAACAGTTATAGGTAGGGAGTGGCAAGGGAGTTGGGGACTGATCAAGTTCATGCCCCAAGGCAAAACCCCATGAAGCCATACAACATTGCAAAACTCATGCAAAGCTTCAATGGAGATGGTGATCCCATCCAACACGTGGAAATCTTCGAGTCTATTTGTGAAACATGTGGCATCTGAGGAAGCATGTAGTTGCATTTAGGAATGCATGTAGAGCAGGGCCATGGGACTACCCATGCTGCCCTACTCTTGGGCTACCATTGGGGGCAGCCCATGGGCCATGGCATTTGCCCAGTTGGCCAGCCCAAGAAGGGGCCAGGCCATAGGATGCCATGGCCAGGCCGACCAAGGCCTGGCCATGGCATGTACCCATGGGCTCATGATGCCTTCATTTGCTATATAAAGAGAACCATTTCTTTGTATTGGATCATCAAAACTTTTAGAAGTCCTCATCTTTAGCTATGTTTTCAGTTCTCTTCCCAAGATGTGAGAGTGCAAGGTAGTCCTCTTTTCCTACTCTAAATGATCAAGTGTAGTAGTGTACAATCATCTCTCTTGAAGGTTAAGTCTTAGCATGTGCTTACTTTAGCTTAATATCATCATGAGTGTGATAGTTATATCTGTGTTTATGTCTGGGATTGAGAGTGCATATCTTGCGAGTGATTTCTTATTCTACCCCTTACAAGGATTTTGGATCCACTCCCTCAACATGCATACATACATACATACATACAACACACACAAGAGCACAAACATACACGCCTACATACACATGAACACATGCATGCACACACAAATACACAAACACACATTTATTTTCTTAGAGAGAGAGAGAGAGACCTCGTCATTACAAAACCCATGTCGTCTTAGCCCTTCTAAGTTCAGCCCACAAAGTTCAGCTTGACCTCCCGACACCATCATATACATAGGAACGTCCCGAGCAACCTGACAATCAGAATAAACAGATGTTAGCGATTTTTCAAAGCAATGAGCCACAAATTTACTTTAAATTTGTTTCAAGGAGAGAAACAAGGAAACTAACAGTCTATGAAATTTCAACAGATGGAAGAAGCAATCACCATGGAGCCTCCTGCAGCAAAAGCATATGAATCTATCTGGCATCTCTGATGTACTGCTACACCTCCCCCAGTGTGCACATGATCCTAGTCAGAGCACAACACAAGCTTTGGTGAGCTCAATATTGTATATTGTCTACCACCAGCACCAAAGCTGCTACACATCCTTTTGGATGCAGACAAGTTTCTCTACCTACGTATAAAACAGAGACAAGACAATGCATTGGACCTGATCAACTTACCTGGAATATCACGTGACCACCCAAAAGTGTGCCATTAGCCAAAATGTTGTGGTCCCCAAGTTTGCAATCATGAGCAATGTGACACGACCCCATTATAAGGTTTCCATTTCCGACAATCTGCAGCACAAAGACAAGTGGACGACAAGTCTAACTTTAGAAGCATTGAAAAAGTATTATCAAGAATTCAAAAAAGCTCAGAAGAAAAGATGAGGGTATACCGTTTGATCACTAGATTTGGAAGATCTGTGGATGCTTACGTATTCTCTTATGTCATTATTGTTTCCTATGTGTAAGTGGCACTCATCTCCCCCCTGCACTAATCCCATGTTATCACAACCAGATCTTTCTTTGATGACCTACATGCTTACTCAAAAGCCTGAGCTCACAAGAAATGTTGAGAAGGGTACACATGTATTCAGGGAGATTGAAAACCATAAACACAGAAAGAATTCCAAGACCTAGAGTCGTAAGAATGAACATAACATACTTGCTGAAACAAAAATGCTCCTCAAATCATAAGGGCACATCCTAAAAATATACAAAAAAATGTAGCATAAACGGCTTGTAGATGTGGAGCCCAACATGATCATACATATACAGAAACCATACAGCTTCCATTTGCAGGGGATATTATCATTTGTGATGTGAGACGGGGCATTGCATGGTGGATCTGAGTCAAGAGGACCTGCAAGATATGCACCTTTCCAGCACAAGAGACTAATCAGCAAACTCTCCTCAAGTGCTTCTTTTAATACCATCTGTGCAAGCTTCCCTCATATCCTTGGGGAGTTGGACAACATTCACACTTTTCCTTGCGCACAGGGAAAAGAAGATTGCCATCACCACTTACATCAGAGAGGGGCTCCATGGGCAAAAACCATACACTAGACCAGCCACATCCGTTGAGGCCCATCAAAAACATTGCACCTCTGCTCGCCAATGGGATGGCTCAATTGTTCCACGACAGGGGTAACTGCCAGGACCCTTAAGCCGGCAGCAATCCCTTCTAAAAGAAGGAACTTATTAGTAGTCTGGGGAGCTTCTTAGGTAGTAGAATTGCAGAAGGTACTGAGGAAATTGATTCGAAAGAAAGTGTTCTCTTTCATTGGAATTATTCATGTTAAGAGGCATTGTCACATGCTTGACTTGGGTTGCCTGGTGGAATTCCCAGAGTACATTACAGCAGTATCTTTCACCCATACGAGCCGACAAAGCCTCAATCTCCATGGCTAACATCAACTTAGAATCCCCATAAAGTCTATTCGGATGGCACCTGTTTGAAAAGTAGCTGGAGCTCAACTGCAAAAAGTAACATGCTAACACTTAGGCCATCGTGTCCCAAGCAGTTACCATGCGAGTCATCCTCACAAAAAAGACCAAGGGATATGCATTAAGAATCCTTCTGCAATGCACCAGTGCCACCTTGTGTGGAGACGAAAGAGAAAAGGAAAAAGATCAAGAAATTAGGACAAGAAAGGAGAAGGGTTTCACACACCTTGTACTTCAAATCTTGACATTTGACTCCAACGACAGCATAGTGACCGATTGAATTCTCTTTGCCTATTATCGTGCAGCCTGGTATATCAGCACCGACAACAGCACCACTGCCTGACAGAAAGCATGGAAAACACAGCTTGGCTGTGATCTTTGAGGTAAGACATCAAGTATACCAAAGCAGCTTATCAACACAACTTAATACACAAGCCAAAAGTCCAGTCATGGAGCCTTACGTATGGAGGGTACATCTTTCACCCAGTTCACTTCTGCCAAGTACATGGCTATTTGCGTGCAACATGCAACCCTTGCCCAATTTCACTCCAGAACCGACTGTACAGAAAGGGCCAATGACTACATCCTATACAACATGGCTCAACTATCAATTCAGGACCTGCAAAACACATCAAAAAATGTGCTTTGAAACCATTGATTACCTCACAAATGATGGCATCCTGGTGTACAACTGCTGTAGGATGTATAGACTTCAAGCATGTTGCAACTGCAGAGCTACATATGTTACCAAACCAGTTCTGTTGAGCATCAAATTCTCCAATGGATTTTGTTTCCTTTGATGTGTTGACAGTTCTTTTATCTAGAAACTCCATATCTAGTACTGATACCCATCTGATGAGTTTAGGTTAGGAATCCAATAAATCAATGATGGCAAGGACAAGGAGCTCTATACATGGTATCGCATACACTCATTAAATGTTTCTGCACGTCCAACTAATGCAAAAACCAATAAAATAAATACCTGCAATATTGTTGCTTCTTGTAGGGATATCCTCATGGTCACCAGAACTTTCTACAAATGAAGAAATTATGCGGATACCAGAACAAATTAATGCCTGGGACACATACAAAGTAAAGACTTAAATTATCAACAAAGCATTACCACCATGCAAAGGATAGTTTTCCATAAAAGGAAGGCAGCAGCACAAAAATGCAACACCACTAAAACCCAAGCTAATTTTTTCTCCCTAAAACAAAAGAAAACAAAATCTGATTGAAATACAACTCTGGTGCTATCGGTTGTCCTTACTGCTGGCCGACTGCTCATGTAATATGCGGAAGCTTCGGAGAAGAATCGGTAACTTCAATACTCAGAATTCAGCACTCTTTTCGCGACGGAAATTAACACACAAACTGAAAGGAGAAGTGCAGAAAACAGAGAGAGAGAGAGAGGGAGAGGTGGAGAGGACACAGTATTGGGTCCCGATTACCCTCTGTAGGGACCCCACCACGGATGGTGTATTTGCTTTATTAGAATGATGAGAAATCTGAACGAAAACACAGCAATCTTGGACATTTTCTTAGCTGGGAATACCCTGCCCTTGACCTGAATCCTTCACCCCTTTGCTTAGCACCCTCTTGGCTTTGTCTAGCCTCTTATGCTTGAGCTCTTGGTGGAGAATCAGATGAATGAATGGGATTGTGGGCTCTCCCTTTTATACTAGCCCAACTACAGCAGTCGGCCAGTACTACTGCAGTCAGCCAGCATTAAATGCTCCCACGACTGGAAATTCAGCATAAAATGCTGGAAATATTCACATTAAATGCTGCGTTTTTTTCCTAAAAGGCTAGGCATGATGCGCCTGCTTCCAGAGGGCTGGGCACAGCCTTTGCCCACATTCCAAGGGCTGGGCAGCCTGTATGGGCTGCCCCATACTTTGCCCTACAGCCATGTAAAGGCTGTAAATTCCTGGAATTTGCCTTATTCTTGCCCTAGGGCTGTCCTACAGCCCTTCCATGGCTGGTGGGTTCAGCCTGGGCCTTCCTGGCCCTCATGGGGGTGGTTCCACACCATTCCCATGCCCACACTAAGATCCGGGGTAGCCCTATGGGCTGGCCCCTTGTCCTAAACACTAACTACTCAATGATCTGGCATCCGATACCATACCAGATACACAGAATCACTGACATCAGTCTAGAGGGAGACTCGCAGCGCGGACTGGCACTGTTTCATGTGCAGGACAGTGCACACCTGACCTTAGACTCCTGTGCAGGACAATGCACACCTGACCTCGGACAACTCAGATGGATCCCTGGCTAACTCGTCCCGGACTGGGCTCACATGGGACCAGTTCACCATCACAGGTCCTGCACCTTCTGAACAGAAATGTCTACGTGGCATCCAAGTGCGGGATACACGTGACATCCCCTTCTGCTTAACTTGACGGAAGGTGCATAGCCTCCAAATAATCCGTCAATAACGCCGGATAGTCTTCGAAAAACTCTATGTCGAGCCATACCGCTTCATGAGTTCCTCGGTCTTGAAACTTCGTGAGGAACTGTCGTAGTCTTCGGCCTGAGCCATGCTTGAAACGGTGCAAAAGGATCTGTTCTGGAACCATAACTTCTGCTTCATCCACAATGTCTAGTTCCGCTTCGTCTTTGATCCCTGAAGGGGTTGGACCTGCATATGGCTTTAGCCAACTGACATGAAATACATCGTGCATAGTCCAACTCGGAGGTAGCTTTAACTGCATAGACACCTCATTAATCTTTTTCCGAATGGGAAAAGGTCCGAAGCTCCTGAAAGACAACTTTGGGCATCGCTTGCCCACCTGTTTCAGTCTTTGCTTCATAATCCGAAGATAAACCCAATCCCCTTCCGAAAACTTCATATCCCTTCGGTCTTTATTGGCCTGTCGAGTGTAGGCCTCTTGCGCTTTAGCCAATCTGTCTTTTACTAACTCTAAAATCTCCTGGTAAGACTCCGTCACTCTATTCGCATCCGATACTAAAGACGAAGTCCTGGTCAACAACGACTCGAAAGGTCTTCCAAACGCTGCCTCATATGGAGTCCTGCCAATAGCTAAAGAAAAAGAGTCATTCAAAATAGCTTGAACTAAAGGCAAATACGATTCCCACTTACCTTGCTGATCATGGACACAACACTTCAGCACATCAAAGGCCAACTGGTTGGATATCTCTGTCTGGCCATCTGTCTGTGGGTGGAATGCACTGGAAAAATTCAACTTAGTACCAAAATTATCAAACAATGCCCTCCAAAAATGACTGGTAAACTTGGCATCTCGGTCTGACACTATGGTTCTAGGAATCCCGCTAATCGGGTACCAATGCCGAATGAACAACTAGGCAACATCCTCGACGGTCACATTGGCCCTGCAAGAAATAAGCATAACAAATTTGCTAAACCTATCAACAATAGTTAAGCACTGCGTATTACGCTTACTCGGACTGTGAGGCAGATTCGTGACAAAGTCCATGGAAATGTCTTGGAAAGGACCCTAAGGAATTGGCAAGGGCTGTAACAACCCTATCTTCTTTCCACGAGGAGCTTTCACCTTTTGACAAATGTCACAGCGTTGTACATATGTAAACACATCACGCCTCATCTTTGGCCAATAGTATTGTTGTTCTAATTTCTCCAAAGTCGAATTCATGCCCCTATGACCACCTGTAATGGCATCATAGGCATCATGGAGAAGAGCTGCCCTGAATGACTTCATGACACATAGTCGGCCTTTGTAGAAAAGCCAACCATCACGTATCAGAAAATGGCATGGTCCTGTGGCATCCAATGCCTCTTCCCACTGTGTACCGAATTCCTCGGAATCCGCGTACGTGTGCTTCTTCATGTCCTCTAGTCCTGTACCAACAAGATCAAGTCTAGTGTTCTAAATCGTAGACACTTGTCCCTTCCTGCTCAAAGAGTCAACCACTGGATTGGCCTTTCCTGGAAGATACTCAATCATACCACCAAACTGCTGGAATATCTGACTCCAGCGGTGTTGTCGATCACTCGACTGTGCACTTGGCATTGTCTGAATCCAGCGTAATGCCTGATGGTCAGTGCGAACCTCGAAGTCACAGCCATACACGAAATGTTTCCAATGTTTCAAGGCCTGTATCACTGCTAGGAGTTCACGATCATAAACTGAGTAGTTCTTCTCGGCAGGCAGTAACTTACGAGACATGTAAGCTACTGGATGACCATTCTGTTGTAAAACACCTCCAATTGCGATGTTACTCGCATCGGTGATCACCTGAAATGGGTCGTCCCACGAGGCAAGTGCTAAACAAGGCGCTTCTGACAAAGCCACCTTGAGGTTCTAGAATGCCTCCAACGCTCGTGGAGTCATTCGAATCTTTTGCCTTCTTGTCTTCACTCCCTTTAGCAGATTGGTGAGATCTGTCGAGAGGTCAGAAAACTTGTCGATGTGAGTGGAGTATGCCTGGCATATACCCACAAAAGATCTAATGTCATAGGCTGTCTGAGGTACTTCCCAGTTGACAATCTCGGCCACTTTAGCCGGATCAAGTCGAATGCCTTCAGCACTAATTATATATCCCAAGTAATGCACCTGGAACAAATAAAATTCCGACTTCTTTTCATTGACGTAAAGCTCGTTGCTTTCCAGCAACTTAAGGACTTTCTCCACATCAACGTCATGCTGCTCAACCGTAGCTGAAAATATTAGTATGTAAACCAGAAATATGGACACTTTTCCAATCAAATCCCGGAAAACACGCATCATCATGCATTTAAATGTAGCTGGGGCGTTTGTCAAGCCAAATGGCATGACCACAAATTCATAGTGGGCCCGTTCCGTACGGAAGGCTGTCTTGGGGATGACCCCCTCCACAATCCGCACCTAGTGGTACCCACTCTTTAAATCCAGTTTTGAGAACACCTTTGCTCCATCCAACCTCTCGAGAATATAGTCAATTCGAGGCATCGGGAATTTGCTCTTGATAGTCAGCTTGTTGAGTGCACAATAATCGACACACAAACGGGAAGACCCATCTTTCTTCTTGACAAATAAGATCGGTGCTGCGAATGGCGACACGCTAGGGAGGATGAAGCCAGCTTGCAACAATTCTTGGAGTTGGCGGTCCAACTCCGATTCCATTGCCTTAGAAAGGCGATACGGAAACTTGCTCGGGGGTTCCGAGCCTGGGAGGAGGTCAATCTTGTGGTCCTCCGGTCTGGACGGGGGGAGCTTGGAAGGGAGGCTGTCCCGAAAAAAATCTTCTGGAACTTTTCATGGAGAACCGAGTACTTCTCGGAAGCACTTGCCACCGTCTGGACTGTCTGGATGTAAATCATCGCACACTGTGCACCTTTCCTAACTGCTCGCTTAGCCTACAAGTGGCTTATGAGCAGAAAGTTCGGAATTCCTGGCTCACACTTAATGGTTACTGGGGCGTTTGACACATTCTGATTGATCTGGAACGTGTGCTTGTCCCACTTGACATCAGGAAGAAACTTATGAAACCACTGAATACCCAAAATTATGTCTGCTCCTACAAGAGGAGCAACCATAAAATCACGCACAAACTCTATGCCCTGAATCACTAACTTAGCACCTAGAGCTTCATACTTGACGCTCGTTGTCATGCCTGTGCTAAAACCCTCAACCTGTTTGTCCACCGAAGTCAGCTCGAAATGGGCACGCCTAGCGGCCTGTTCCGTGACCACATCCTCCGTGCTACCGCTGTCAAACAAGACAACGACCCTCTGGCCACCTATGTAGCCAAAGGACTTGAGTAATTCGTTGCGCTCATACTCCTAGTCATGGGCGCCCTTCTGCTTATCTTCGAGCTCCCGGCTAATAATTGCTCCAACTGAAGCACCGAGGTTTAAAGAACTAGGGGTAGCCGCTGGGGTTTGTGTGAGAGCTGAGCTCACCACGGAAGCTGTGGAGGCGGCGGCGGCGGGCTTTGGAGGCTTCTTCGGACAATCCCGAGAAGTGTGTCCTTTTGTATGACAAAAGAAACATCTACCCTCCTTGTACTGAGAAAGCTCCTCAGCACTTAACTTGCCACCAGTCTTGCCTGCCTCCACTTTCTAGTCTGGAGTAAGCTTTGAGGCATTGTTCGAGTTCTTGGAGCCAGAGGCTCCCGGGCTCTATCCTAGGGAAGACCCCGTCTGGTTCTGGCTTTTGCCCCCTGAGGCGTTAGCCCTGGGAGAAGCCGGCTGGGAAGTCTTAGGCTTGCCACCATTATGTTTCATTTCTGCACTCTGCGCAAGCGAGAGTGCATCTTCAAAGGTAGCTGGCCTAAACATACGCACCTCCATTGGATTTGTGTGTCCAGGCCATACAAAAACTGCCCTTTCTTGTCCGTATCAGATAAGCCTAACTGCAGACATAAAGTCGAAATTCTATTGGCAAACTGAAGGACTGGTTGCGCGTTCTAACGCGCTTCCCTGAACTCGTCTTTGAGTCGCTCAAGGTAGTGGGGCGGTAGAAACCGTTGCTTAAGGTCGCGGATAAACTCGTCCCACACATAAGCTGCCATACCTGCTCTGGTGTGGGCATGGGCCCATTGAGTCCACCAAGGAATGGCCTCACCTTCCAAGTACCAACTGGCTAAGATCACTCTGTCAGTATCTGTTTTCCTAACTGCGGCAAAGTATGCTTCAAATTGATGTAACCATGAATAAAGAGTTGTGGGATCGAGTTTACCATTATACTTACTGAAGCTCATTTTCTCGGGAAAATGATTCGAGGGCGCCGCCAGTGTCAATCTCGCGTCCAAAGCTCTGAGGTAACGCTCGTGTTCCACGCGTCGCATGGCGTCGTCTTCTCGTTGTCGGATCTCCAATGCACACATCTACAACTCAAGCAAGGAGCTTGGCTGCGGCTGTGACTCCGCGAGAGGGTCCCTCTGTCGAGGATCTGGTATCTCGGATACAGAAGGAGAGGGAGGAGGAGATGGAAAACGCGACGCTGGAGAGCGGGTATGCTCCTACAGAGCCAAGATCTGCGCCTTCTGCTCATCCAACTTGGCTGTCTGTTCTGCAATTGCTCGCATCATCTGCTGGAACATGTCCGTGTGACACTCAAGCCTAGTGCCCTAGCTGGGCTGCCTGGTGCACTCTGCTCCCATGGTTCTTAGTCTCTGTCGTCCTCGAAGCTCGCCATAGCAGGAAAATGCAATTCCTTTCCGGAACGCAATCTGACCATCCACTATCTGTGTGGGAGACTTCCAGAGGCTTCCAGAGGCTAAAAACGAACCGTCCTTCGAGGGATAGGAGTCACTCTGAAAGGGGTAGTCCACCCGCGTCTAAAAACCAACCACACGAGCGAGAAAAAATTCTGGTTTCTTTGCTAAATCTTTGTACATGAAGTAGGCTCTGATACCACTGTAATATGCGGAAGCTTTGGAGAAGAATCGGTAACTTCAATACTCAGAATTCAGCACTCTTTTCGCAACGGAAATTAACGCACAAACTGAAAGGAGAAGTGCAGAAAATAGAGAGAGAGAGAGAGGGAGAGGTGGAGAGGACACAGTATTGGGTCCCAATTACCCTCTGTAGGGACCCCACCACGGATGGTGTATTTGCTTTATTAGAATGATGAGAAATCTGAAAGAAAATACAGCAATCTTGGACATTTTCTTGGCTGGGAATACCCTGCCCTTGACCTGAATCCTTCACCCCTTTGCTTAGCACCCCCTTGGCTTTGTCTAGCCTCTTATGCTTGAGCTCTTGGTGGAGAATCAGATGAATGAATGGGATTGTGGGCTCTCCCTTTTATACTAGCCAACTACAGCAGTCGGCCAGTACTACTGCAGTCGGCCAGCATTAAATGCTCCCACGACTGGAAATTCAGCATAAAATGCTGGAAATATTCACATTAAATGCTGCGTTTTTTTCCTAAAAGGCTGGGCATGATGTGCCTGCTTCCAGAGGGCTGGGCACAGCCTTTGCCCACATTCCAAGGGCTGGGCAGCCTGTATGGGCTGCCCCATACTTTGCCCTACAGCCATGTAAAGACTGTAAATTCCTGGAATTTGCCTTATTCTTGCCCTAAGGCTGTCCTACAACCCTTCCATGGCTGGTGGGTTCAGCCTGGGCCTTCCTGGCCCTCATGGGGGTGGTTCCACACCATTCCCATGCCCACACTAAGATCCGGGGTAGCCCTATGGGCTGGCCCCTTGTCCTAAACACTAACTACTCAATGATCTGGCATCCGGTACCATACCAGACACACAAAATCACTGACATCACTTTAGAGGGAGACTCACAGCGCGGACTGGCACTGTTTCATGTGCAGGACAGTGCACACCTGACCTTAGACTCCTGTGCAGGACAATGCACACCTGACCTCGAACAACTGAGATGGATCCCTGGCTGACTCGTCCCAGACTGGGCTCACATGGGACCAGTTCACCATCCCAGGTCCTGCACCTTCTGTACAGAAATGTCTACGTGGCATCCAAGTGCGGGATGCAGGTGACAGCTCATGTGGGGCCATATAAAATGGCCCCTTGGTCCCCCACTCATTATATTCAGTATTCGGGATTTTCTTGTGTATATATAGAAGAGTTACACGCCTCTCTCTCTCTCTCCTTCTCTATTGCTGTATTTTTCTGCAATACACTTGCTCTTGTGTTCTCAGATTTTGTCTTCATCTCCGCTCCATATTCTGACATGTTTCATGTGCTAGACAATGCAAACCTGACCTTGGACTCATGTGCAGGACAATGCACACCTGACATCGGACAACTGGGATGTAACCTTGGCTGACTCGTCCTGGACTGGGCTCACATGGGACCGGTTTACCATCCCAGGTCCTACACCGTCTGTACAAATATGTCTACGTGACATCCAAGTGCGGGATGCACGTGACAAACAGATCAAAGCATCCTGAGCAAAGAAATAGAGATTGTCGTCTACAAAGCATCTTTGAAAGCCAGCGAAAAGAAAGAATGCATCAATCTTATTAACCATGCCTTGGGTGCCTGTTTCTAACCATACAAGGCTTTGCGCAATCTGTACACCTTACCCTCGTGTCCAGGAACTTGAAAACCTAGAGGCTGCTCAACATAGATCTCCTCATGCAAGTCACCATTGAGAAAGGCAGAATTGACATCCATATGATAAACCGGCCAGGAAGGATGAGCGAAGAGAGCAAGAACTATCCGGACAGTGGTGTATCTGGATGTAGGGGCAAAAGTTTCCTCATAGTCAATACCCTCAATATAAGAATACCCCTTTGCAACCAATATGGCTTTGTGTTTGTCCAAAGAACCATCGGCATGAAACTTGGTCTTAAAGACCCACTTGACCCCAATGACCTGCCTATGCAAAGGTTGGTCCACAAGCTCCCATGTACCATTCCTTTCAATGGAATCAATCTCCGCCTCCATAGTTGCCTACCATTCAGGAAGAGCAATAGCCTCTTTAGCTGTAGTAGGCTCAGATGACTGCAACACTCTACTCATCAAGACGAGGTTACAAGAATGAAGAAGCTGTTGTAATCTCTGTGCCCATGTCAAAGGTGTTGCTAAGGAGTCAACAAGCTGATGAAGATCAACATCTGAGAGGTGAGAGTCACGAACATGGGCTTCCAACCATTGGGGAATCCTAGGGACTCCGTTGCACAGATGCAGGGAGGAGTAGAAGAAGCTTAGGGCAAAGAAACATGGGGTGGAGGAGCTAAGGGGGGTGGGGGTGCCAGGAAAAAAGAGGAAGAAGCAGGAGGATGAAGAACCTCTATGGTAAGCTCAGGGTGAGACCGGCAATCATCGAACAAGGGTTTAACAAAGTGAACATCGCAAGAAATCACTAAGGACTTCTTCTCGGATCCCATAATCTGTAAGCTTTGGATTGAGAGCTATAACCAAGGAATTTACACTTTCCTGGATCTGGGATCAAATTTGGACCTGGTAGAATCAAGGATATAAGCATAGGCATCACAACCGAAAACCTGGAGATGTGAAACTGAAGGTTTCTATCTCCTCACAAAGAGAGAGAAAGATCGGAAGAAGAAAGCATGGTATGGGCATCTCCTAAATAGTCTTTCTTTTGCGTTCAACCACATCATTCTACTATGGACTACCACGTGTGGAGAACTGACAACCAAGAACAAAAGTTGTGGAAGACTTTGGCGATGAATTCTCCTCAATTGTCTGAACGGACTTGTCAAACCTTCTGTGTGGTCGCATTCTCGACAAGAGCCACCCACTCTTGAAAGCAGGAGAAAACCTGAGATATTTCCGCCAACAGATACACCCAAACTTTACGTGAGAAATCATTAATAATAAGCATGAAGCACCTGGCACCACCCTAGATAGTAGTCCACATGGGACCGCACA
Source organism: Cibotium barometz (assembly GCF_041138505.1). Classification (NCBI taxonomy): domain Eukaryota; kingdom Viridiplantae; phylum Streptophyta; class Polypodiopsida; order Cyatheales; family Cibotiaceae; genus Cibotium; species Cibotium barometz. The sequence continues at coordinate 36,688,250 of NC_141074.1, read as the reverse complement.
AGTCCATATGTATAAGCTCCAGGATGTCAGAAGCCCAATGAGTAGCCTCGGAAAGGCTCTCTGTGTTGTTTGCCATGCAAACAAGCCACAAGCGGAGTGGGAGGGTTTCTGTCACGTAGCTTGTAACAGCACGTGGGAGCTTGACCGGATGTGGAGTCCGTATGCCAAAGCGCGGACTCCACATCCGGTCAAGCTCCCACGTGCATCCGGGGTCTAGGGGTGAGGGCGCCCAAGTCAGAGTACTTGAGCGCCTGGGCAGGCTTATGGTGAGCGGGCAAGCCCCTATAAGTGCCCGGTAGTGTGGTGTTATCCACATTCTCCTCTATAGCTGGGTGATGACTAGAGCTCCTTGCCCTCTTGTGCACTTGAGTCCTTGGAGTTACCGCACTTCCACATGAACCAAGGAGAATTCTTAGGTTCAAAGACCGGAACACAGTACACAAGGTGTACTATGTACCGATGAGAAATTGTCAAGTGGGAGGATATATATATACCTAGATGAATCCAGGAACATGCCCAAATTCACCTTTTAGGAACGTGCTTGTCAGAGGAAGGATAGGTCAGAAAAGGTCTCATGTGAGAACAACTATATATGCTTGCCAATAACTTTCCCTGGTTTGTTTTCACGGACGAAAACTCTTTAGAAGGGGAAAGTAATGTCACGTTATAACACGCGGAAGCTCTAGAGTCTTCTTTCAGCCCTAAACACCACCGAGAACATGCTGATGCAAAAACGCAGACAGAAGGGAGAGTAGAGAGAGAGAGAGCTGGAAATTCAGTATATTCATATGGTACAAAAAGGTATCCAGTCTACAACCCCAAGCTGCCTCATATAAAAGGTGGAATACACCAAAAATTGTCCTACTCTAGGGACCCAACCCAAAAGGAGTTGAATGACTCAAACATTGAGCAAAAATGCCTCTTTATAGGCCCTTGGACTCTTGGAGTGCTGGTCGGCCAACTGACTGGTCATAAATGCCACATATGATGAAGCGCCTACAGCCAACAGCATCCCTGGTCCAGCCGACTCTTATCTGGTTCAGCCGACAGCCTCTGTGTGCAATCGACAGCATCTTCCATGTCTTCCATGCCCTGCTCCAAGTCCAACACTGGCCACTACTGCTGCTCATGCTCCTAAATTCTGGTTCTAGTAATCTTTTATGGCTGCCCCTTCTGGCTTAGCTTCTGAAAATGTACATGGCAATTCTTGCACATGACATCCCCCTCTGCTAAACTTGATGACGGGATTCCAACCTATTCTTGGATGACTATCATCATCCCATTCTTTTCCCGAAGTCCCTCTGTCATCCATCCATCTTTGGCAACCCTTTTCTCTGAAAACCCGGCCCGGTCTCCAAAACCACTCCGACTCTGAATAATATCTATGCATCTATTCCATCCAATCCCCAATCCATTCTTGCCCTAACTCTGAACACTGTCTTGGTCTTCATTCCTGAGAAATGAGTCTGGCACTCTCACATCACCCCTTGGAGGATAATCCTCCCTTAGGACCGTTGCTCGAGAACCTATCTGGCTCACAGGACTTCCATCCCCTCTGGCTTTGTGGAACACCACCAACAAACCTCCTGGGAGCTCTTCCCGATCTTGTGTTCCTTGCCCTGGGCTTCGTATCCGTGCACTTTCCTATACCTTGGACCTGTACACCATCATATGGGACTGAATCAGTGTTTAGCTTTGCTGAGCCTGATGCTCTGATACCAATGTAGCACGTGGAAGCTCCGAGAGTCTTCTTTCAGCCCTAAACACCACCGAGAACATGCTGATGCAAAAACGCAGACAAAAGGGAGTGTAGAGAGAGAGAGATAGCTGGAAATTCAATATATTCATATGGTACAAAAAGGTACCCAATCTACAGCCCTAGGCTGCCTCATATAAAAGGTGGAATACACCAAAAACTGTCCTACTCTAAGGACCCAACCCAAAAGGAGTTGAATGACTCAAACATTGAGCAAAAATGCCTATTTATAGGCCCTTGGACTCTTGGAGTGCTGGCCGACTGCTGGTCGGCCAGCCGACTGGTCATAAATGCCACATATGATGAAGCGCCTACAGCCGACAACATCCCTGGTCCAGCCGACTCTTATCTGGTTCAGCCGACAACCTCTGTGTGCAACCGACAGCATCGTCCATGTCTTCCATGCCCCGCTGCAAGTCCAACACTGGCCATTACTGTTGCTCATGCTCCTAATTTCTAGTTCTAGTCATCTTTTCTGGCTGCCCCGTCTCGATTAGCTTCTGAAAATGTCACGACCCTGTGTTTTTCTCTGGACAGTATGCAGGTGTGCACGGGGACGTAGTGGACAGTGTGAATGGCATCAGATTGGAGTTAAAAAGGAAGCCCATGTGTGGACAACCCCAAGTGTGAAGGGGGCAAAGATACTTTAATTTAAAAAGGTTTTATAACCTTTGGTGGGCAAAAAATTAAAGTTCTAAAGGTTTTAAAACCTTGGGAGGCCCCTAAGCAATTTATAGAGACTACTCCACTTTTGGAGGCCCACGTCTCTCTCTTCTCTCTCTCTCTTGCTTTTGGGGAGGCATGCAAGGAAGCTGCGTGGAAGAGAAGGAAAACATGGTCGTCAGACTGCATATGTGGGCTGCTGGTTTTTGGCTGCGCACAGAAGAGCCCGTGTGGATCTGTACGACTGCAGTACAGTGTACGACTGCTGCAGGTACAATGTACGGCTGCTGCAGGTTTAGGCGATGGCTGTGGTGCAGGTGCAGACCTGAACAAACTGACGCAGGCATAGATCTGTCCAGCAGGTACACAAGTGTGCAGCGTGTACTACTGCAGTCCTGTCCAGCAGGTACACACGTGTGCAACGTGTACTACTGCAGTCCTGTCCAGCAGGTAAAGGTAAGGGCAGTACAGTATCGTACAGCTGCAGGTGGCGCCTCATCTGGTACAGTCGGCGCATCACCAGGATACATTGGTACGGCTACTGCAGGTGTTCACCTGTACGGACAGGTGCAGGCGCATCGTACAGGCAGCAGTGTATCTCATAGGCGGCCAGGCGTGTGCTTTTAGGAGGACGGCGTGTTTTTGCAGAAAGGAGGGGCTGTTTTCCCTGGAATTCTCAGGTGGCCAGGACTACAGAGGTGCACATGGTGCTGAACCTCCTTGCAACAGGGATGTTTTGGGACAGTTTATGGGCTGTTTTTGGTTGGTTGCAAATTCAGCTATGTGCTTGGGTTTCCGGCTGCAAGTACAGGTCACTTGGTTATGTTTCTTGGCATGGGAGTGATGCAAGCTCGCATGGCTGCGTGCTCATGGAGCAGATTGTTTTCTTCCTGCTAGAAAGGAACAGAGGGACCTACAGTTATGGGCATCTCTATGTTGCCAGATGTTTCATGAGGGAACAGGTAACTAGATGTATGCTGTTGTTGGCACTGTTGTTGAATGGTGCCATGAATGGTTCTGTATGGAAACAGGACAGAAGTTTCAAAGGGAAACAGGCCTAAGGGTTTCGTGTGGAAACAGGTCGTAGGTTTTCTCGAGGAAAAATGTTTTTGGGTTTCTCCAGGAGATAGGTCACAGAAGTGGACACATGTTTGGTACAGCCTTGCTACTGATTGGGCAGGGGACAGGGAATCCATGACAGAGATGGATAGTACCCTTGGAAGGTAGAGAAGGTTGGTACAGGTGTGTCAACTGTATGGTATGCTGGGCTGTGATACGAGTTCTCTCTTGAGAAACAGTTTGGGAGTATGTGTTGTGATGCAGAAGCACTGGATGTGTCAGGGTGTGATGCTGTTCATAGTGTGAGAGGCTATGGATGGTTGTGGCAGCCCTGATCATGGGAGAAAGCTTCTGAATGCAGACTCAATGTGAGAAAATCTTTTGATGCGAACAATGGCTGGACTTGTTTGTGGATGCCGGGTGGACAAGAAGCCATGATGCAGGTTCTTTGCAAGCTTCAGGGGTTCTACTGTGACGGCTGAGTTTCCAGCCTTATTGTAATCAAAGCTCTTATAATCAATTAAAGAAATACCGCAAGGGGCGCCACTGCGTTTTGGGGCCAATCGGTGTCCGTGTACTGTTTGCAAGAGCACTCTAACTCCCCCTGTTTGTTTTCCTTTTCTAGGTCCTCAATGGCGTTGAAGTGTTTTATGTGTGAGTGATTGTTTCACTGCCCGTCAGGCCGGTTTCAAGGTTCCGTTGCCGGGACATCGCCGACTTTCTCAAGGAGGCGAGCTCGTGGTTGTCACATCAAAAGCTTCAACATGAGGAAAGTGAAAAGGAAGTGCAGGAGACACTGCAGGGTTGTGTGTCTTTGCCTATATGAGGTGAAGAGCAAGAGCTGAAGATGAAGCTCAGGAGAAAAGACACCAAGGACAAGAAGTAGTCAGCCAGGAGAACAAGAAGCAGTTAAAGTGTTATGGTGCAAAACATTCGACAGTTTGTCACCAGTCGTATCTTCAGGCTTCATGGGTTCGGAAGACAGTTTCTTTCTATGTTCAGCAGTGGTGATCTACTATGCTTCATCGAGGACTTGTGCTTACCACTTGGGTGGAGTGCAAGCAGGTTTTGGGTGCCTGAGGATGTATCAGATGAGGCTCAGACGGAAGTGGAGGAACTTGACGAGGTTCTTATTCCCGAGCAGATACTGGCACATAAGGAAAGAAAGGTACAAGGTAAAGTTTCCCGTCGCTATCCTGTGAAGTTCAAGAGCTGTTCACTGATGGATGCGAAGTGGATGGAAGAGGTTCACTGATGGATGCGAAGTGGATGGAGGAGGGTGACTTAGCAGATTCACCTCAGGATTTGCAGCTTTATCTCGATGCCTTTGAGTTGGAGTCGACTTTTGTTACGGCTCATTCAGATTCAGCAGAGCATAGGTCTGGATGTAACTTGGTTGAACACAATGCTAATCAATACACTTAAATACACTAAGATTTGATGGACACTTGCTCAAATACAAGAAGTAAATTGCTGAATTGACAAGAGACACACAATGAGCCGGAACGGCCGACCCCTCCCTTGAGTAAATTGTATTACTATTGAAGAAATTCAATACATAGCTTCACGGGCATCCATTGCCAACTCCTCCATGCCAATGCATATGAAATTCAGCATTTAGAAAACAATGGTATGTCGATGTAGATCACCAAGGAGCTGCCTTGATGCCCGGCCCGAGTCAGTGCCCATATTCTGTACCATTGGCTCTATGTTCTACCAAGCAAGGTAGCAACATCTTCAAGAGCACATAGGATGAGCACCAATCATGTGCGTAGTATGCATTATGCCTCTATGACCAGCATATGGAGGAGCATGGCACTCATCCAAAACCTTTTGCCTCATGTCAAACACCACACATAGGTAATTATCTTTCATGAGATAACCCTCTTTGATCACATATGAGGCATGTGCATGACTAGCCATCAAATCAGCCCAAATAGTGGCAAAATCAACATCCGTATGATACAAATCACGCATGGTAGACAAGTCCCCATGAGAGGCAACCGAGATAGCTGCTACATACGGCTTTCGTGACAATGCATCGGCCACTACATTCTTCTTTCCCGGGGTGTGTAAGATCTGAAAATGAAACATAGAGAGGAAATTGGCCATCCTCATATGCTTCTCTGATAACTTAGTTTGAGTAAGAAAATACCTCAAACTCTGGTGATCTGTCTTCACAGTGAAATCAGCCCCAAGAAGGTAATGTTTCCATATAGTAAGTGCATGAATTACAGCCAAGAGCTCTTTCTCATAAATGCCAAGAGATAGCTCTGCATCATGCAATCTACGACTCTCATAAGCCACGGCATGTCCCTCTTGATTAAGGACAACCCCTATGCAATTTCCAGATGCATCACATTCCACACAAAAAGGCTTTTGCAAATCCGGAACGATCAACACTGGACCATGAGTAGTTGCATCTTTCAATTTAAGGAATGCATCTCTCTCTACATTAGTCCATTTGAACACGGCCTTCTTCTTTGTCAAATCATGCAAAGGAGAAGCAATCCATGCAAAGTGCCGAATGAACCTGCGGTAGTAAGAGCATAATCCAAGCAAACTACGGATCTCATGCACCGAACTCAATTTGGGCCAATTCCGAATTGCATCAATCTTTGCAGGATCCATCCGCACTCCATCTTTGGACACAATATGCCCAAGATAATGTATCTCTGACAAGAAGAACTCACTCTTCTTTGCATTTATGAAGAGTTTATGCTTATGGAGCTCTTCAAAAACAATAGCCAAATGAGCTTTATGCTCTTCTTCGGTCTTCGAGAAGACTAGGATGTCATCAAAGAAGACACCTGTAAATTTCCTGTACCCACGGAATATGCGATCCATCATTCTGTTGAATGTAGCCGGGGCATTTGTAAGACCAAAAGGCATACCAAGATACTTATAAAGCCCAAATGCTGTCCTGAAAGCAGTTTTATGTACATCCTGAGGCACTACACGCACTTGATGATATCCACTCTTGAGATCAATTCGGCTGAAGCATGCCGATCCATCCAACTTGTCAAGGATGTCATCTATGTGTGGGATCGGAAACCGATTCTTGATGGTAAGCTTATTCAAAGCTCTATAATCCACACACATACGAAAGGATCCATCCTTCTTTTGAACCAAGAGGACGGGTGAACAATATGGGGAAGAGCTTGGCTGAACCAAATGTTGGGGTAAAGGCATTATGCCCACCCTTATAATGTGTACAAGCCCATAAGTTATAGTACATAGTACACTTAGTACTTTTAATGTACTAAGTGCACTATGTGTACTAGTGCAATATACATGTGTGATAGGGGAGTCACACACTCATTCCCATGAGTTGACTTATCCCCACAACTCTCTCTCTCTCTCTCTCTCCCTTGTTTCTCTGTGTATGTCTCCCACATGAACTCTTAACCCTAATTCTCTCTCCCATTCAACTGGTATCAGAGCCTGCATGTACTGTACGGACCTGCGTTCTACATCAGAACTGCTCGCCTGTGTGTGCTGCGTGGGCAGAATCTCTTGTAGGTGCTAAAGCACATGTGAAGCTGCCCTGTAACCCTGTCGTAGGCAGTGTGACAATTGCAGCAGAGCTCGCAGCAGGTGAGGAGCTAAACTCCGCCAGCAAGCAGGTCGTGGCAAAAAGTAGCTAAGCAGGTTGCCCAACGCGTTGTTGTGCGCTAAGGCTTCCAAAGCGGACTGCGGACAGTTGAACACTGGGCGTCCATACTCAGGCGAGCAAGGAGTAGCTGTGCCGCAGCGCCGTCAGGTTCTCTAGGTTCGCCACCGACATCACGCGTTCTTGTGTGCTGGGCGCAAACTGTGCGCCTAGTGGCCATCGCTACTACCCGCCACCACTAGGCGAAGGCGGCGGCACAAACGCTGCACGTGGGGCGAATACGTCGAGCTGGCAGTGAAGCGCAGCAACGCTTGAGATTGGAGCTTCTTGTAAGGACAGAGAGCGCTGAGCAGCGCACAGCACTGAAGACAGGGCAGGGCGCCAGGCAAGAAGGCGTGGGCTGCTCAGCTGCTGCCCAGGCGCAGCCACGCTGCCCAACCAGACAGCAGGCACAGCCACGCTGCCCAGCACGCGCAGCCAAGCTGCCCAACCAGTCAGCGCAGCAGCAACCTCAGCGCAGCAGCAAACAGAAATTAGAAATCGCCTGAATTCACCAGAAGCGCCTCCCCCCTTTCTGCATCAGATTTCTGCAACAGCATCAACACAAAGAAATTCAGCCTGCAGATCAGAGAAATTCAAAAAAATTAAGAGGTATTTGCCTTCAATTTTGGGAATTTCTTATCAATTCAATCAATTGCGCAGGTACAGGTGCCGAATTGCTCAATTTCTGAGCAAAATTGGCAAAATTGGGTGACATTGGTCACAATCAGGATCAATTTGTAGGAAATTGGATGTCGAAATTTGGGGCTTTTGATGTAATTGTGCAATTAAGCATTCATACATGCTGTATGATGTGAGAAATCGCACATTCGGGCAAAATTGCAGCAAATTGCAGTGCAAATCAAGGGGCTTTTGTGCCGATTTGGTTGATTTGCATGCAGGCACTCGCAATTGATGCTTTGGGCAATGTGTTGATGCCTGTCAAGCACTCAATGTGCCTGTAAATCAAGGGGCTTTCATGTATTGGATGTATATGTGGCCAGGGGGAAGCATCGCAAAGACTCTGGATGCCTTCATGTGCGTCAATGTACCATGTATGATCAGCAATTGATCTTAAATCAAGGGGCTTTTCAAGATCGTATGCTTGTTGAGCTTGGCAAAGCAGCAGGCAAGACATTTATGCCTTGAATCCTCAGCAATCAGCTTGCAGTCAAGGGGCTTTTGCCCAATTTCTGTTCGGAACTGTTGTATGCAGTGTTCGGGATTGTAAAAGTCTGATTTTCACTCATTTGGACAGCCAGGAGAGCATTTATTGCTACTGTACCTGCTGGTACAGATTTGGCACAGCTTTGTGCAAGTTATGGCATGGCTGTACACTGATTTGAGTGAGGAAAAGGTTCAATTTCGGCTGCTGTACTTGCCGGTACAGGTTTGGTACATCATTGGTGAGCACTTAGTACTGCTGTACAGTACTTTGGAAGGGCAACAGAGCACATTTAAGGTGCTGTCCTAAATCTGCAGCAACCAGATTTTGATGATTTCATCACATAAAGTGGGAGAAAAGTTGCATTTGTGCTTCCGCAGTGGGAGATAAAGTTTGGGAGAACAACTGTGAGCACTTTGTGTGCTTTTGGTGCAGTGTTTGCACATTTTGCAGGGAGTCAGGCATTGACAGGTTGCATATTGCTATGGCAACCACAGGTGAGAGCTCTTCAATGCTTCACATCAAGAAGCTTGAAGGCTCACATAACTATGATATTTGGCAAACCCAGTGCTATAATGTGTTGCTCCAGAAGAAGCAGCACAAGCCTATCAAAGAAAGGGGTGTAAAGCCCGCTTCTCTTACTGCTGAAGAGTGGGAAGATATGGATGAGCTGGCAAGATCTACTATCATGTTGTCTGTGTCAGACTCTTTACTTTTCAGCATTCGTGAAGAGAAGACAGCTTGGGGAATGTGGCAGAGATTGCAGGACTTGTATGCCCAGCAAAGTGCCTCAAGCAAAGTGTATTGGTTGAAGAAACTCATAGGTCTTCAGATGAAGGAAGGGGCGTCTATGACAGCCCATCTAAATGAGTTTAATGGTATTGTCAGCCAAGTTATAAATCAAAAGTTGGCAATGGACAATGAGTTCAAAGCCACTTTTCTGTTATGCACTTTGCCAGAGAGTTGGGACACATTCAGGACAGCCACTAGCAATTCGAATGCTATGCTGTCGTATGCAGATGTTGAGGGTGCTCTTCTTCAAGAAGAGATGAACAGGAAAAACAACTCTGTTGGAAAGTCCAATGCAATGAATGCACGTGGGAGATCCCAGCAAAGGGGTAAAAGCCAAGAACGGGGAAGGAGCAGGTCTCGCTCCAAAAAGGACTTGGAATGCCATTATTGTGGCAAGAAGGGACACATCAAAAAGCAATGCTACAAATGGAAAAATGATCAAAAAGAAAAGGGAAAAGGCAAAGACAAAGACAAAGATGAAGCCAAAGATGTAAAACCAAAGGGCAAAAGTGGAGTCAAGATTGAAGAAATCAATGTGTCACATGCAGGTGACAGTGAGGATGAGGTCCTATTCACGTCTTCACTTGATGCCCATTCACTTCTTACAGGTGGTCATGGTATGCACTCATGGATCATTGATTCAGGTGCCTCCTTTCATGTCACAAGTTGCAGAGACTTGTTTGTCAGGTATACTGCTGGCAATGAAGGAGTAGTTTATTTGGGTGATAACCATGCATGCAAGATTCTTGGCAGAGGTGATGTGAGGCTTGTGTTTTCAGATGGCTCACAGCTTCTGCTCCATGATGTCAGGCATGTGCCTGAGATCAAGAAAAACCTGCTTTCTACTGGACAGCTTGATGATGCTGATTATGTTACCACATTTGGTCGTGGAAAGTGGAAGATTAGTAAGGGCTCACTGGTTGTTGCCAGAGGCTCTAAGGTGGACACTCTTTACTTCATGCATGCAGGTGTTTGTCACCATGCTAATGTAAATGCAACCGAGCTGTCGGAAATTTCTATGTGGCATAGCCGGTTGGGACACATGAGTGTCAAAGGAATGGAGCAATTGTCTCGTTTGGGTTACTTGCCTTCTCTAAAGTTTTCAAGTTTTCAGTTTTGTGAGCATTGTATATATGGCAGGAAACTGCAGTGCCCCCACAAGAAAGCTCTTGGACAGAAAGATGCTCAGTTAGAGCTTGTGCATACAAATGTATGTGAGATGCCTCAGCTTTCTTTGGGAGGGGCAAAATATTTTGTGTCTTTTATTGATGATGCCACACGCAAGGTGTGGGTCTATCCTCTTCGTTTGAAGAGTGATACATTCTCAGTGTTTCAGAAGTTTGTTGCTCTTGTTGAGAATCAAACTGGCAAAACACTGAAGGCTTTGCGTTCCGACAATGGGGGAGAGTATATGTCCAAACAGTTTCAGGACTTTTGTGATGCTAAAGGCATCAAGAGGGAGCTTTCTACTCCTTATGATCCTCCACAAAACGGGACAGCAGAGAGGATGAACAAGACTATACAGGAGAAGGTCCGTTCTATGTTGTCACATGCTACATTACCTCATGGTTTTTGGGCTGAAGCTGTTATGACAGCCGTTCATCTTATAAACAGGTCACCTAACACGAGGCTTGGTGGGAAAGTGCCAGAGGAAGTATGGACAGGGAAGCCTCCGTCCTACAAGCACTTGAGAGTGTTTGGTTGCGTTGCGTACGTGCACATACGCAGGGAAAAGCGCACCAAACTTGATCCTAAGTCTCACAAATGCATATTCCTAGGATATGGTGACAGAGGTGAAATGGGGTATAGACTTTGGGATCCCGTGAATAGAAAGATTATACGCAGCAATGATGTCATTTTTTATGAAACATGCATGTATAAGGAGCCTGCAAGGCAACAGGAGCCTGGCAGAGTCATCTTTGATGATGATGGACATCATGGACAACAACCAAGGGCTGTAAATCAACCATTACAGCAGCAAAACCAGTCCTTAAATGGTGCTGAAAATGGTCCAAATGGACAGCCAGAGATGGCAGAAGATATCCCTATGGATATACCACAGTTAGAGGAGATACCGGGCATGATTTTTCAGCCTTATGGCATGGAACAGGAGCCACCAATGGGTGATATGCAGGCTGGACAGCAACCTGCAAATGATGGTCATTGGGTACGGAGGTCCACTAGACCCTCCAGAGCCCCTGACAGGTTTCTTCCAGGGGTTGACTACTTGATGCTCACTGACTGTGGGGAGCCCTCATGTTATAAGGAGGCTTTACAGAGGGCAGCCAAAGCTCTATGGGAGCGTGCCATGAAGTCAGAGATGGATTCTCTGCACAAAAATGGAACATGGAAGTTGGTGCATTTGCCTGCAGGCAAGAAGGTTTTGCCATGCAAGTGGGTTTACAGGCTCAAAGTTGCACCAGATGCAAAGCCAAGATACAAAGCCAGGTTAGTGGCTAAGGGCTTCAAGCAGGAATATGGTGTGGACTTTGAGGAGATCTTCTCTCCAGTGGTCAAAATGACCACACTTAGAGCTGTGTTAGCTTTGGTTGCACATGATGATCTGGACTTGATTCAGATGGATGTGAAGACTGCTTTTCTTCACGGTGATCTCCATGAGGAGATATATATGCAACAACCAGAGGGTTATGCAGTGAGTGGAAAGGAGAAGCTTGTATGCAAGCTGAAAAGGAGTCTTTATGGGCTTAAACAGGCACCAAGGGAATGGTATCATAAATTTGATACATTCATGAAATCCCAGAAATTCAGAAGAAGTGACATAGATCACTGCTTGTACACCAAGAAAGCTTTGGATGGCAGTCTATTGATCCTCATCTTGTATGTTGATGATATGTTGATTGCCGGGAAATCCCGTAAGGAGATGGATGCCTTGAAGCAGAGGCTGCATCAAACCTTTGATATGAAGGATTTGGGTGATGCAAATCACATCTTGGGTATGCGGATACTTCGGGATAGAAATCAGCATGTGTTGTATTTGTCTCAGAAGGAATACATTGGCAAAGTTTTGCAGAGGTTCAATATGGACGGGGGGAAGAAAACTAGTACTCCTTTGCCTCCATATGTGAAACTCAGTGCTATGGACAGCCCACAGTCAGATAGTGGCAGGGCTGATATGGCCAAGATTCCGTATGCTTCAGCTTGTGGCAGTCTGATGTATGCCATGGTTGCTACTAGGCCGGACATTGCATTTGCAGTGGGAGTGGTTTCTACATACATGGCCAACCCTGGCAAGAAGCATTGGGAAGCAGTGAAAGGTGTCATGAGATACCTGAAGGGCACACAGGATATGTGCATTTGTTTTGGCAAACAGGATGCATTAGTGCATGGTTACACGAATTCGGATTATGCCGGTCATCCAGATAACCGGAAGTCTACTACCGGTTATGTGTTTACATTCACAGGAGGTGCTGTGTCATGGATATCCAGGATGCAGAAGTGCACTGCCTTATCTACTACAGAGGCCGAATATATTGCAGCCACAGAGGCTTGCAAGGAGGCATTATGGCTATCTCGGTTAGTGGTTGATTTGGGTTATACAGGGGATATTCCATTGTTGCATTGTGACAGTCAGAGTGCCATTCAGTTGGCAAAGAACCCTGTTTTTCATGTAAAGACGAAGCATGTGGATGTGAAGTATCACTTCATCAGAGAGGTGATAGAGAACAAGCAAATTCAGCTTGTTAAGATTCATACGGATGACAACCCGGCTGATCTGTTGACAAAGAGTTTGCCTCCGGAGCGGTTTGCTCATTGCAGACACTTGATGGGCATTGGATGAGGCCAGTTTCAGCCATGATATGGCCTTGTATATTATCATGTACATGCTGATTTTTCTTTTCCTTTACTTAAGGGCACTTTGCCTTTAAGTGGGAGGTTGTTGGGGTAAAGGCATTATGCCCACCCTTATAGTGTGTACAAGCCCATAAGTTATAGTACATAGTACACTTAGTACTTTTAATGTACTAAGTGCACTATGTGTACTAGTGCAATATACATGTGTGATAGGGGAGTCACACACTCATTCCCATGAGTTGACTTATCCCCACAACTCTCTCTCTCTCTCTCTCTCCCTTGTTTCTCTGTGTATGTCTCCCACATGAACTCTTAACCCTGATTCTCTCTCCCATTCACCAAACCCTTCTCAAGAAGCTCATTTACTTGCTTCATGATCTCCTCTTTTTGGGATGCACTTACACGATAGGCTGGCCTATTAGGTGGTGAGCTACCCGGCACAAGATCAATGCAATGATCTTCCGGTCGTACAGGTGGTAACTCATTTGGTAACTCATCAGCAAAACAATCATTGTGCTCTTGCAAAAATTTCAGCCTATCATTACAAAGAGTGTTTACATGTACATTATTTTCCTCAACAGGATCTCGTACAAAAATCAAGTACGCAAAAATACTCTTTTTCATTGCTTTCTTAATTTGTACATGAGATACAAGGGGAATAGTATCACCCTCTTCACCAGCATCAATTACATGTTCTCGGCCTTTATGCATGAAGGTGATCCTGTTAGTCTTGTAAGCCTTGCACGGATCAATACGTGTATGCCAAGGCTTTCCAAGCAATACATCACAGCCATTCAAAGGCGCTACAAGAAAATCCTCATGATCCACATAGCCTTGAATGTGTATACGCAACTTGCCAAAAATAGGCATGACCTGCACTTCTCTACCAACAAAGGCAGCCCCTGCTTCAATTTGAGGACCCATGTCCTCCACTTCAATACCCAAAGCAGCTGCCATCTGAGTGGATATGAAATTCTCCGATGCACAATCATCAAACATGAACAAAGCGGGCTGATCTTTGAGCTGTCCCCAAGCTTTACATACAACCCTATCTTTGCTATCATGTGAAGTGTTGCCCTGCACATCCGGAACCATATGCACATTAGGCTTCGGTACATTAGCATTTTCAGCTTTGTTATTTTTATTTGGGCATGCTCTTGCCATGTGCTCAATGCTGCCACAAGTAAAGCATTTGCCTTCACGCATATATTGCTCCTTCTTCTCAGCACTAAGACCAAAGTTTGCCGGCTTATAAGGGCGCTTTTTAGCAAACTTATTTTCAGCTTTTGGACCTGATTTGGCTTGGTTTTGGTCCCTTTTAGGTGGCTGTCCATCATTTTGCAGGTTTTGGACAGCCCTCTCTTTGCCTTGAAATGAGGGTTTAGCCTTACTTGATCGACTCAATTTGAGTTCCAATTGCTCGGTGGCGGTGGCGGTGGCGGCTGCGATTAATTGGTGTAAGGTATGACCAGGATACATTTGTAATCCCGCTTTGTACACGGGTTGCAACCCCGATTGAAACCTTCTCTTCCTTTCCGCCTCGGTGACATGCATAAATGGAGACACCTCCAAGAGCACTTTCCAAAACTTTTGTACATATGCATTTACCGATTCCCCCTCATTTTGCTTTACCCAATCCCACTTCATTGTTATCTCGTTCAATGCATTGAGACTCGGGAGGCAAGAATTGAGCATAGAACCTCTCCTTGAACTCTTCCCATGATCTAACAGGATTCGGTGAGAGTTTCTCCGTGAGTCACCAATGGGCAGCAATGCCTTTCATGAACATGCTTACATGCCGGATCATGGATTTCTGAGTGAAATCCTCATCACTGAAAGCAATATCAAACTGGGCAATAAAAGCAAGTGCCTTTGATGCATCATATTCCCCATGATATGTGTCAAACTTCACAAATTTGTCTCCGGCTTTGAAGTCACGAGACTTTGATGCATGTGTGTGCATCTCAACATGTTTTCCCCCATGTTTGTCCATTGGGACAGCCCCTGTGACTGGCATCATTTTTGGACCAAAAGGTGATGCATAAGGCATAGATACATGTGCCCTATAAGCATGAGGCATGGCTGGCCAGATACATGTGCCCTATAAGCATGAGGCATGGCTGGCCCCTCAACATGCATTGATACATTTTCAGCCATAACTTCTCCCTCACGAGCACACTCAAAGGCATGAATGGCATGAGAGATACGCGGAATACCTGCACCAATAGAAAATTGCAGCCCATGTTGCATGTGTTGTGCATGTACATTTTCAGCCGGCAATGGCATTTGACATACATTTTGACCACTGCCATAAACATTGTATCTTTCACGGGCTACATGAGGTATTCCTGCATGGCGTGATGTCACATGCGGAAGCCTCTGTGGCCAGATCATCACTCGTAAGAAAAGCAGCACTCCCACTGGATGCTTGATGCACAAACAACTGGATAAAAACGCAAGAGAGAAAGCAGTGACCTAACCTACTCAAAATCTTATTCATATACTTGTCTGTTACAATGCCATGTTGGAAGCTTAGCTTCCCTTGAAAAAGGTCACTTGTACTCCTACCTATGACCCAAGTCCCAAGGGGGAACTTGAATGACTGACTAAGAGACCTGGCCCTCTTTATATAGGCCCTTATAATCTGGCCGACTGGACCAAACCTGGCTGACCAGCATTTAATGCTGCCGACCAGCACTTCTGGGTGTTCTCCTCTTGTCGGGCTGCTGTTGGCTGCCTACCGACTGCGGCTCTACTACTGAATGCTCCACGCTGCCCTTCACAGCCTTGTGAGGCTGCCGCCTCGTCCACGCCTTCTCATCCAGTGCTGCTGGTCACTGGCTACAGTCCTCTTGGTCCCACTCAGCCCTGGAAAGGTGTCTAACCCTGTCCTACTGCTTGTCCAGATCAGAAGAAGCATGTCCGCGTGGCATACACGTGACACGTGAAGTCACTGATTGTTCCTCTCCCATCGCGTGAAGATTCATCCTCTTAGACATAAGTTCTTGTTCGGGCACTTGTCGGGATTCCAAGACATGTGGGATGGTTGCCTTTTCTGCATAGGCATCCTCGGTACGAGCCAAGTATGCACGTGCTACATCCCTCGGTTGCATGTGCAACTCTTGAGCAATCATTGCCATTGCATGATCCATATAAGATTCAGCTTTCTTGGCCTTCAAACGGTCATGTACCAATGGATCCTCGCGGAGATAGAGATTCAATTCTTCTTGTTGTGCATGGAGAAGAGCCTGCATACGAGTGAGTTCAGCCCTCAAGACTATGGACTCTTCTTCTTGCACCTTCTCTTTGCCACGGGACGGCTGTCCCACATATTCATGTTCCCTATTGTGCACCACATGAGTTTGCTCATCCTGTAAAGCATTGGAGGCATGCATTTCATTGTCCCTGCCTCTTGTATTAGCATCTCCAACATTCATTGTATAGTTGTCCATAATGTTCTAAGTGTAGAGATAGCTAGTGTTCACGGTGATCGTCTCTCACGATAGAAGTGAAAGAGAACTGTATGCTCTGATACCAATGTAACTTGGTTGAACACAATGCTAATCAATACACTTAAATACACTAAGATTTGAAGGACACTTGCTCAAATACAAGAAGTAAATTGCTGAATTGACAAGAGACACACAATGAGCCGGAACGGCCGACCCCTCCCTTGAGTAAATTGTATTACTATTGGAGAAATTCAATACATAGCTTCACGGGCATCCATTGCCAACTCCTCCATGCCAATGCATATGAAATTCAGCATTTAGAAAACAATGGTATGTCGATGTAGATCACCAAGGAGCTGCCTTGATGCCCGGCCCGACTTCAGTGCCCATATTCTCTACCATTGGCTCTATGTTCTACCAAGCAAGGTAGCAACATCTTCAAGAGCACATAGGACAAGAGAAATACTACACAGGGCGGCTAAACAAGGAGTCCTGCCCTTCTACTAAGTAAGTAATGACAACACATTGTCCAATTAGCTTACCAGTCTTCATAGAAGTTGTTGCAAGCGGAAGCCTTCGCGTTGGAAGCTTTAGAAGTGTTGATATCTTCGATTTGCTGCAATCCTTCGTGACAAAAGTCTTCAAGAGGATGAAGGGAACCCTGGGAAAGCTTCCCCTATGGTTCAACTTGAGAAAGGAAGGCTGAAATTAGGGTTTTCAGCAAAAAGACCAGAAATTACAGCAAAAATGAGAGCTGTTTTGCTGAATTCAGTCATTGGGAGTGAGTAGGAGAGTGATTAGCACTTGGAAACACTCTTGGAAGCTTGGAAAACACCCTAGCAAGTTGGGTATGGCTATGGAGAGCTTTGAAATGGAGAAAAATGGTGGAAAAACAGAGTTTTCAGCCTCTAAAAATCCTCATGAAGAGAAAACACGAATTTTCTCTTAATAAGTAAGTGAATTGGGGTCCAATCAGGTGAGGGGACATGGGGAGATGCCCATTTATGAGTAAAAAGGGAGGATCAGGTCCTGGACATTGAGTCTTGTCCGCCTCGGGACTTCAGTGAGTGTGAACTTGGAAGCGGTCATAATTTATAAGTGACTTTTGGGTGCCCAAACTTTAATGAAGTGGGAACGCACTCACTTATAAATATTGGCTAAGTCCTAAGGGCTATTTGAGCCTAGATTGGGTAATACTTACCACCTGTTCACATGCCACACAACCATGTCAGCAGACAGTTTCACACGCACGGTTCACGGGCGGGCGTCTCCTTACCCGGAACTACACATTGGTCAAGCAAGCATGAAAACAGCATGCAATTTCAATTGCAAGCAAGCACATAAAGATGCTATGCAATGCAGCATTGGCATGAGCAATTTCCGTTCATGAAACCATATAAGACCAGGCGTTTCCAGGCAAGTATATGCGATACCAGACCCAGTGGAAAGCCAATCCTCCAGGCGTTTCCGGGCATGTACACAAAGGCACAAGTCCCAGCGGAAAGCCAAGTCCTCCAGATATTCCGGGCATGATAACATCAAGTCCCAGCGGGATATCATATCCAACTATACAGCATGACACGTGTCAATCACATGCATAGGCACATTCCATAAGCCATGGACACCAATCCAATATGTACATAGTGTGAAAGCAAGAGTGAACCATTCGGGTGGCCAAATGGTAACACTGGAGCATTGTCTGATGCTCAAGAGGGGGGTAGCACCTCCGCTCCCTTGTTACAGACAGGCTCAGTTGTCATCTAGGAGTCGCTTGGTGACATCTTTGTACTCACCCGAAGGTGCTGGAGGCTGACAGTATATCTGCTTATGGGACTTCTATGATCTTGTGTTCTAGACACATGAGATGGTACAGTTGGGTATAGTTCACAGTCGGCCGCACCTTGAACTATAACTGCAACTATGGATAACTCTATGGAGGGCATAAGTCTTGTGAGCAGTCCTAGAGTTGGTTTGGTTCATATATGGATTGAACTCTATTTGTGCATGTATGCATACACTTTTTGAGGTAGAGGTATTTTTGTATTCTGGTGCCATTAGATCCTGGTACCATTGAGAATACATTGGGAAATACTCTGGATTGTGTGGTGTGATGCATGTATGTTGGTATGATACATCAAGTGCTTTATTATATTCATGGATGCACCACTGGGTGTCACTCCTGCGGGATGGCCATGAGACATAAGTGGGAAGTACTTAGTGGATGTAGTGTTTGGATGCATTGAGTGCTTTCATATGCTCATGTTGTACCATCAGTCGTGGGTCCTGCGGGATGCCCATGGGCGTAAGGCTTGCGAGCAGCCCTTAGACTATTACTTTGGAGTGGGTAGAGCATCTTGAGGAGCATATTGTTTGCGAATGCATATGTGTGTCATGCATATGTGTGCCATATGTAGAATGATGCATGGTTTTGTTTTTGGCTAACACAGTTAACGTGTTTCCATTTGGTTTTAGACTTTTGCTGTAGGTTCTGAAGGAACAAGCAAGAGGTGTTTTGGAGTGACAGTGTGGCCTATTGTGTAGGATGATTGTTTTATCACCCAGATGCATTGGAGGGCCATTGCTTTAGTCATATGGGGAGTCTTTGCTCATACGATGCCTTACTGTGCCATTGAGTGCAATCGAGGACGCTTGCTATTTTTCAAGAGGGGGGTATGTCACGACCCTGTGTTTTTCTCTGGACAGTATGCAGGTGTGCACGGGGACGTAGTGGACAGTGTGAATGGCATCAGATTGGAGTTAAAAAGGAAGCCCATGTGTGGACAACCCCAAGTGTGAAGGGGGCAAAGATACTTTAATTTAAAAAGGTTTTATAACCTTTGGTGGGCAAAAAATTAAAGTTCTAAAGGTTTTAAAACCTTGGGTGGCCCCTAAGCAATTTATAGAGACTACTCCACTTTTGGAGGCCCACGTCTCTCTCTTCTCTCTCTCTCTTGCTTTTGGGGAGGCGTGCAAGGAAGCTGCGTGGAAGAGAAGGAAAACATGGTCGTCAGACTGCATATGTGGGCTGCTAGTTTTTGGCTGCGCACAAAAGAGCCCGTGTGGATCTGTAGTACGACTGCAGTACAGTGTACGGCTGCTGCAGGTTTAGGCGATGGCTGTGGTGCAGGTGCAGACCTGCACAAACTGACGCAGGCATAGATCTGTCCAGCAGGTACACACGTGTGCAGCGTGTACTACTGCAGTCCTGTCCAGCAGGTACACACGTGTGCAGCGTGTACTACTGCAGTCCTGTCCACCAGCAGGTACAGGAAGGGCAGTACAGTATCGTACAGCTGCAGGTGGCGCCTCATCTGGTACAGTCAGTGCATCACCAGGATACATTGGTACGGCTGCTGCAGGTGTTGACCTGTACGGACAGGTGCAGGCGCATCGTACAGGCAGCAGTGTATCTCATAGGCGGCCAGGCGTGTGCTTTTAGGAGGACGGCGTGTTTTTGCAAAAAGGAGGGGCTGTTTTCCTTGGAATTCTCAGGTGGCCAAGACTACAGAGGTGCACATGGTGCTGAACCTCCTTGCAACAGGGATGTTTTGGGACAGTTTATGGGCTGTTTTTGGTTGGTTGCAAATTCAGCTATGTGCTTGGGTTTCCGGCTGCAAGTACAGGTCACTTGGTTATGTTTCTTGGCATGGGAGTGATGCAAGCTCGCATGGCTGCGTGCTCATGGAGCAGATTGTTTTTTTCCTGCTAGAAAGGTGCAGAGGGACCTACAATTATGGGCATCTCTATGTTGCCAGATGTTTCATGAGGGAACAGGTAACTAGATGTATGCTGTTGTTGGCACTGTTGTTGAATGGTGCCATGAATGGTTCTGTATGGAAACAGGACAGAAGTTTCAAAGGGAAACAGGCCTACGGGTTTCATGTGGAAACAAGTCGTAGGTTTTCTCGAGGAAACATGTTTTTGGGTTTCTCCAGGAGATAGGTCACAGAAGTGGACACATGTTTGGTACAGCCTTGCTACTCATTGGGCAGGGGACAGGGAATCCATGACAGAGATGGATAGTACCCTTGGAAGGTAGAGAAGGTTGGTACAGATGTGTCAACTGTATGGTATGCTGGGCTGTGATACGAGTTCTCTTTTGAGAAACAGTTTGGGAGTCTGTGTTGTGATGCACAAGCACTGGATGTGTCAGGGTGTGATGCTGTTCATAGTGTGAGAGGCTATGGATGGTTGTGGCAGCCCTGATCATGGGAGAAAGCTTCTGTATGCAGACTCAATGTGAGAAAATCTTTTGATGCGAACAATGGCTGGACTTGTTTGTGGATGCCGGGTGGACAAGAAGCCATGATGCAGGTTCTTTGCAGGCTTCAGGGGTTCTACTGTGACGGCTGAGTTTCCAGCCTTATTGTAATCAAAGCTCTTATAATCAATTAAAGAAATACCGCAAGGGGAGCCACTGTGTTTTGGGGCCAATCGGTGTCCGTGTACTGTTTGCAAGAGCACTCTAGCTCCCCCTGTTTGTTTTCCTTTTCTAGGTCCTCAATGGCGTTGAAGTGTTTTATGTGTGTGATTGTTTCACCGCCCGTCAGGCCGATTTCAAAAAATGTCCATGGCAATTCTTGCACATGACACACGTAGCTTGTAACTACTAACAGCACGTGGAGCTCGACCGAATGCGGAGTACGTATGCCAGAGCGCGGACGGTGAGTGCATCCGGAATCTAGGGGTGAGGGCGCCCAAGACAGAGCACTTGGGCAACCAGGAAGGCGCGCGAGTGTGGTGTTATCCGCGTTCTGCTCTATAGCTGGGTGGCGACTAGAGCTCCTTGCCCTATTGTGCAGTTCAGTCCTTGGAGTTACCCGCTACTACTGCAGTCCTGTCCAGCAGGTACACACGTGTGCAGCGTGTACTACTGCAGTCCTGTCCACCAGCAGGTACAGGAAGGGCAGTACAGTATCGTACAGCTGCAGGTGGCGCCTCATCTGGTACAGTCGGCGCATTACCAGGATACATTGGTACGGCTGCTGCAGGTGTTGACCTGTACGGACAGGTGCAGGCGCATCGTACAGGCAGCAGTGTATCTCATAGGCGGCCAGGCGTGTGCTTTTAGGAGGACGGCGTGTTTTTCCAAAAAGGAGGGGCTGTTTTCCTTGGAATTCTCAGGTGGCCAAGAATACAGAGGTGCACATGGTGCTGAACCTCCTTGCAACAGGGATGTTTTGGGACAGTTTATGGGCTGTTTTTGGTTGGTTGCAAATTCAGCTATGTGCTTGGGTTTCCGGCTGCAAGTACAGGTCACTTGGTTATGTTTCTTGGCATGGGAGTGATGCAAGCTCACATGGCTGCGTGCTCATGGAGCAGATTGTTTTTTTCCTGCTAGAAAGGAGCAGAGGGACCTACAATTATGGGCATCTCTATGTTGCCAGATGTTTCATGAGGGAACAGGTAACTAGATGTATGTTGTTGTTGGCACTGTTGTTGAATGGTGCCATGAATGGTTCTGTATGGAAACAGAACAGAAGTTTCAAAGGGAAATAGGCCTAAGGGTTTCATGTGGAAACAGGTCGTAGGTTTTCTCGAGGAAACATGTTTTTGGGTTTCTCCAGGAGATAGGTCACAGAAGTGGACACATGTTTGGTACAGCCTTGCTACTCATTGGGTAGGGGACAGGGAATCCATGACAGAGATGGATAGTACCCTTGGAAGGTAGAGAAGGTTGGTACATATGTGTCAACTGTATGGTATGCTGGGCTGTGATACGAGTTCTCTTTTGAGAAACAGTTTGGGAGTCTGTGTTGTGATGCACAAGCACTGGATGTGTCAGGGTGTGATGTTGTTCATAGTGTGAGAGGCTATGGATGGTTGTGGCAGCCCTGATCATGGGAGAAAGCTTCTGTATGCAGACTCAATGTGAGAAAGTCTTTTGATGCGAACAATGGCTGGACTTGTTTGTGGATGCCGGGTGGACAAGAAGCCATGATGCAGGTTCTTTGCAGGCTTCAGGGGTTCTACTGTGACGGCTGAGTTTCCAGCCTTATTGTAATCAAAGCTCTTATAATCAATTAAAGAAATACCGCAAGGGGAGCCACTGTGTTTTGGGGCCAATCGGTGTCCGTGTACTGTTTGCAGGAGCACTCTAGCTCCCCCTGTTTGTTTTCCTTTTCTAAGTCCTCAATGGCGTTGAAGTGTTTTATGTGTGAGTGATTGTTTCACCGCCCGTCAGGCCGGTTTCAGAAAATGTCCATGGCAATTCTTGCACATGACACACGTAGCTTGTAACAGCACGTGGAGCTCGATCGAATGCGGAGTACGTATGCCAGAGCGCGGACGGTGAGTGCATCCGGGGTCTAGGGGTGAGGGCGCCCAAGACAGAGCGCTTGGGCAACCAGGAAGGCCCCTATAAGTGCCCGCGAGTGTGGTGTTATCCGCGTTCTGCTCTATAGCTGGGTGGCGACTAGAGCTCCTTGCCCTATTGTGCAGTTCAGTCCTTGGAGTTACCGCACTTTCACATGAACCAAGGAGAATTCTTAGGTTCAAAGACCAGAACGCAGTACACGAGGTGTACTGTGTACCGATGAGAAATTGTTAAGTGGAAGGATAGGTCAGAAAAGATCTCAAGTGAGAACAACTATATATGCTTACCAACAACTTTCCCCAGTTTGTTTTCGCACACAAAAACTCTTTAGAGGGGGGGGGGGCGGTAATGTCACATAGCTTGTAACAACACGTGGGAGCTCGACCGGATGCGGAGTCCGTATGCTGGAGCGCGGACGGCAGATGCATCCGAGATCTAGGGGTGAGGGCACCCAAGTCGGAGCACTTGGGCAGTCGGACACACTGATGGGGGGGCAAGCCCCTATAAGTGCCCAAGAGTGTCGTGTTATCCACATTCTCCTCTATGGTTGGGTGGTGACTAGAGCTCCTTGCTCTCTTGTGCTATGGCAGCGATTACGATGACAACAGTTTAAGTTTTACGGAAGAACCTCAACTATCTATTAAGAAGACAATTGCTGAAGAGAAGCATAGTTCAAGTGCTCATAGCGAGCATGCCACAATGTTGTATCCACCTAAGCTACCAAGGCACGATAGCTTTGAAGAAGTTTTAGCAAATGAGACTGTGACTCATTCAAAGAGACACCAAAGTCCTTCAACCTATAAAGACCCCCTTCCTATTGGCAACAATCTGCAAGGTGCTGGTGTCAATGACCTCAAGAACTTAACTCTCAAAGTACACGGCGTAGCCTTTCTCTGCAATCCAAAACACTAACAACAGATTGCTAGAGAGCTTGGAAACATAAAGCACATCTCAAATGGTAGAAGGCTGGCCAGGAGAAGAGTTAAGCCACACATAACCCAAACAAGAGGCCTCAAGGTTGGAAGCATCATAAATGGACACCTTCGAAGAGCTAGGCCAAATATCATGCAGAATGGACCTATCATGAGTCATGTGAGTAGTGCACCCACTGTCAACCACTGGCTTCTTTGCAAAACCACCTTCTCTCTTCTTCTTGCGACAATCAGGCTGAATGTGACCTTTGTGACCACAATAATGGCAAGTAAGATCCTTACGAGCAGGATTGTTAGCAGATTTAGAGTCAACTTTGTTGCTAGTGGAATCCTTAAACTGTCGCTTCCCTTTTCACCTGACCTGAAGAAGGGTCTCGCAAGCACCGTGGCTTGTTTTCTTCCTCATAGCTCTATCTTGAAGCATGCCAACAACAGTATGCCGATCGGGAGTAGAGGGAAGAAGTGAAATTGTCACAATTGTGACTTAACTCTCTTAATCTCTCCTTAATTACTCCTTAATCCCTTATTAACTGAAAGGACACCTATGAAGGGTCACACCCTTACACATAGGTCACTATCAAAGAAGGATAATAGCTCCAGTACTTTTGGTGGAAAAGAAAGATAAGTCTATGCGCCTTTGCATTGACTATCGTGCCCTTAATGAGTTGACTATCAAGAATAAGTACCCTCTTCCGCACATTGATGAATTGTTTGATCAATTGCTCCATGCAAAGGTCTTCTCCAAAATTGATCTTAAGTCTGGATATCATCAGATTCGCATTCGCGAAGGTGATGAATATAAGACAGCTTTTCGCACAAAATATGGTCATTACGAGTACCTGGTCATGCCATTCGGGTTAACCAATGCCCCTACAACATTTATGAGTATGATGAATGATCTTTTTCGTCCTTTTCTGGACAAGTTCGTCATTATCTATCTTGACGACATCCTGGTGTTCAGTCGTAATATGGAAGAACACAAGGCACATCTTAAGATCGTTTTCCAGGTGCTTCGTGACAATGCTCTTTATATTAATCCAGGCAAAAGTGAATTCTTCAAGACATCCTTGGAGTACCTTGGACATGTTTCAGCAGACAGTATTTCCGTGGATCCAAAGAAAATATAGGTTATTGTCAATTGGCCAACTCCCACAAACATCCATGATGTTCGTTCTTTTTTGAGACTTGCCAACTTCTATCACACAAAGGTTCATCAATTTTCCGAAACAGCTCCTCCTCTCACATAACTTCTAAAGTCCGCTCCTGCACTCAAATGGACTAAAGCCGCAACACAAGCTTTTGAAAATTTAAAGACAGCTTTGACAACAACTCCTATCATGGCTATTCCTGACCTTACTCTCCCCTTTGATGTTTACACGGATGCTTCTGATATTGCCACTGGTGCCGTCTTGATGCAACAAGGACGTGCTATTGTGTTTGACAGTCATAAGCACTCTGCAATTCAAGTAAGATACCCGGTATATGACAAGGAATTTTTAGCTATTGTTCATGCCTATCGTGCATGGAAACATTATCTCCTTGGTGCGGATTCAGTGGTGAAAACAGTGTTAGAATACGCAGCAGAGATGATGACCGGATCTGGGAACACAAGAGCAAACGCAATGCAAAAAACAGCAGCACAAGAGAGAGAGAGAGAGAGAGAGGCGTGTAACTCTACTCTATATACACAAAGAAGATTCCGTAATGATAAAACAGTGGCAAGGGACTGTGGGGCCATTTTATATGGCCCCCAAACAGCAGTCGGCCTGCTGTAGGACAGCCGACGGGGCCTGAACCTCCACGACTAGCCATGATCACCAGTCGGCCACCCAGCAGTAGGGTGTCGGCTAGCTCGTGTGGGAGGTCGTGGACCTGAAGCAACACAATCAGCCAGCGCCAGCATGTCCAAATGCAGTCAGCCAGCTTCAAAGGTCCTCCTTCCACCACAGGGCTGCCACCCAAGCCACAGGAAAATAGGAAAAAATGGGGGAAAAATACGGGGAGTGAGGAAAAATGAGAAAACACCTACAAGGGCGGGCACACCCACAATAAAGGCCCTGGTGTCAACATAAAGACAGGAGATGACTTCTAACACCCCCTCTCAGCTCCTGACTGTGAAACCAACCACAGGGAGCTGGGGTCCCGCCTGAGCAAATCCTAAGATAGCGACTTCGTGAATAGGTCCACCGTACTGTCCTCCGTCGAACAAAACTCTAGCAAGATGTCATCAGCAACAATCTGTTCACGAACAAAGTGCCTCTGGATGACCATGGGTTCCTCCAGTGGAATCGTATCCCCAGTAAGAATGAGACCAGAATACCTACAGAGATCCTGTAAATCTGAACGGGAAGGAGTCATGTGCCTGGAAGCACCACTGTCTAGAATCCACTCCCAAATATCCGTTGTTGCGGAGAATCCTCCAACCTCCTCCCTGCCTGAAGAAAATGAAACATCGGTGTCCATTACCTCCAGTTGCACAAAGGCCGGAGTCTTCATGATTGCTGTTGAGGAATCTTCACCCTTCTCGGTCTTCCGCTTGGGACACTGCCTCCAATAGTGGCCTTTCTCGCCACAATCATTACAGGTCCTCTCTGCCTTTATTTTCTCGCGGTCAGCGATGGACTTCTTCTCAAAAGACTTCTCCGATGAAGCCTTCCCTTTGCCCGTGTTACGGCCTTTCGACCGTTGGCCAATTAAGGCCTCCAAACCTCCACCCTGAGAAGGCTTCGTGAATCGTTCCTCCTGGTCCAAGAACATGGGCACAAGCTCCTCCCACGTGATGGTACTAAGCCTGCCACTGGTAATCAAAGACCAGTAAAATACTGAGTATTGAGAGGGAAAATGCGACAGCAACGTTATGGCCATGTCCTCTGACGATATCTCCGTCCCAGCCTAAAGAACTTCCTGCTGAAGAGCCTGCAGCTTGTTAATATGCTCCCGCATCGTCAACAGCTTTGCAGGGCTCATAACCCGCATCTGTACTTCCAAGGAAATCCTCTTCATGGGCCAAATGTTGCCATATACCTCTGGCCAGCGTCATATGCTTTAAATGATTGATTACCTGCGGTGTGCAGTTGAGGAATATAAACGAACGGACCCTGGCGTTGACACGATCCCACATCTGTGCATGTGCCTCCCGGTCCTTTCGGATCGACGGTACCTTCCCTTCCTCTACTTCAGGTCGTGGAACCCCAACAACGATGAAATCAACGAGGTCGTAAGACTCCAGAACAGATTTCATCATAACCTTCCATATGTCGTAGTTGTTCCCGTCCAACTGACAGTCCACCGAGAACGTGGGGAGTGTAGGGATCTTCACATGCCTCTCGGCCATCTCTAACAGATTTGCCATTGCGGGGATGTACTCTGAAAAAGGGTGGGTGGGTGGGAACAAAGAAGAACTTACACCTGCAAGTGACTGTCCAGCAAATCAGCCCGCCATCCTCTTGCTTCTCCTCTTCCCGAACAGTCCCGAACAGTCCACCAATCAGCAACACAACAGTCCCCCTCTTGCTCACACAAATCCCAAGAACTATCAAGAGCCTAGGGCTCTGATACCATGTCAGAATACGCAGCAGAGATGATGACCAGATCTGGGAACACGAGCAAACGCAATGCAGAAAACAACAGCACAAGAGAGAGAGAGATAGAGGCGTGTAACTCTGCTCCATATACACAAAGAAGATCTTGTAATGATACAACAATGGCAAGGGGCTGTGGGGCCATTTTATATGGCCCCCAAACAGCAGTCGGCTTGCTGTAGGGTAGCCGACAGGGCCTGAACCTCCATGACCAGCCATGATCACCAGTCGGCCAGTAGCAGGGTGTCGGCCAGCTCATGTGGGAGGTCGTGGACCTGAAGCAACACAATCAGCCAGCACCAACATGTCCAAATGCAGTCGGCCAGCTTCAGAGGTCCTCCTTCCACCACAAGGCTGCCACCCAAGCCACAGAAAAATAGGAAAAAATGAAAAAAAAATACGGGAAGTGAGGAAAAATGAGAAAACACCTACAAGGGCGGGCACACCCACAACAAAGGCCCTGGTGTCAACATAAAGACAGGAGATGACTTCTAACAAACAGATCATCATTCTTTGAAATATATCTTCACGCACCGAGTTATGAATGCTAGGCAAGCGCGTTGGGTCGAATTCTTAGCCAATTTTCATATGACAATTGAGTATGTTCCTAGTCTTACCAATGTGGTTGCGGATGCCCTCAGTCGTATGCCGCCAGCTTCGGTCTTGGCTATTTCTACAGTTGAAAAGGATATATCTCAAAGTTTCAAGACATTCAAAAGATCGTGATTTTGAAAATGCATTTCGAGTTCTCAATTCTCATAATGTAACTCCTTCCGACTTGAAGATTTATGGAGCATATACAATAGTGGATGGTTTATTATATTATCAGGACCGTACTTGTGTACCTCATGATACTCATGTTCGAAGAGTATTGGTGAAAGAACATCACAAGGTCACTTATGCTGCACACCAAGACATATCGTCTTTTGACAGCATGTCTCTTGTGCCAACGTATGAAAGCTAGCACACAAGTTCCAGCTCGTCTTCTTCAACCACTTCCAGTTCCCAATGAATGCTGGGAAAGTATTAGTTTGGATTTTATCACTTCATTGCCACGTTCTTCTAAAGGCAATACACAGATTCTTGTGGTGGTTGACAGATTTTCTAAAATGGCACATTTCGTTCCGTGCAAGAAAGCAACCCAGGCTTCAGATATTGCAGTACTGTTCATACAGTATATCTTCAAACTTCATGGATTGCCAAAATCTATAGTTTCTGATCGAGATCCAAAGTTTACAAGACATTTTTGGACTTCGATATTCAAGTCTCTTGGTACAAATTTACTCTTTAGCTCTGCTTATCATCCACAGACAGATGGACAAACGGAACAAGTTAATCAGATTCTGGAAGAAATGCTGCGTCATTATGTTCAGTCTCGATTAGCTTCATGGGAAGAATATTTACCTTTGGTGGAATTTGCTTATAATAATTCTTATCATTCAGCTATTGGAATGACACCTTTTCAAGCAGCTTATGGCCATACTCCAGAACAACTCATTCAGGAAATGCAAGATATTTTATTACAGATTAAGGATAAGATGGTCAGCGTCCACGAGCAATATCAGCGCACAGCTAATAAGCGTCGTCGTCACATTGAATTTCAAGAAGGAGACTTGGTATTATTATATATTGCCCCTCATCGATACAAGACAGTGAAATCAGTCTTCCCAAAGCTTCGTCCAAGATATTATGGACCCTTTCATATTATTAAGAAGAACTCATCTCTCAGTTATAAGTTGGAGTTACCACCTTCTTGGGGTAGAATTCATCCAACTTTCCATATTTCTTGGCTCAAGAAGTTTGTGGACGGTGATTTTTCAGTTTTAGATATTTTGGATTATGTTCCAGAAATCGAAGATGAACACATACTCTTAATTCCAGAGACAATTCTTGATGTTAGACAGAAAGAAACATGACATAAGCTCACTACAAAATTTTTGGTTAAATGGAGAGATCTTGATGATTCCGACTCTACTTGGCAAAGTGATAAAGACTTACAGGAATATCCAGAACTTCTTCCGGAATTCTTTCAAAGACAACCATATCTTCTTAGCCGGAGTCTTATTTTAAGTGGGAGGGAATGTCACGATTGTGACTAACTCTCTTAATCTCCTTAATTACTCCTTAATCTCTTATTAACTGAAAGGACACCTGTGAAGGGTCACACCCTTACACATAGGTCACTATCAAAGGACATGTCTATTCATTAAAAGACACACCCCTAAGTCCAAAGGACATAACCATTAATTCAAGAGCCACACCCCTTCCCAGGGATGTCTCTTCACTTGTACCCTTTCGGCCTCTATTTAAGAAAAGCCTCTGTCTCAATGCAAACAACTCAGCTTTCCACTCTCTAATTATCTTTAGTTCTTGTATTCAATTTTAATCATGTCTTAATAGACTAGGAAGTCCTCACAGAAAGTATCACGAAAAGATGGGAAAGTTTCAAGCAACTTGGCGAGGAGCCAATAAACAAAGTCTTCATCAATAGTCTTGCTCCCCAAAGAAACCAACTGCTCCTGGATGGTAACAAACTCCGTGACAGAATCCATGATGTTGGCAGTATCGAAAATCTTCAAGTTGGCAAGCTGATTCTCCAAGGCAATCTTCTAAGTAGAGTTCTCGCTATGATACCTCCTTTGAATGGCATCCCACAATTCTTTTGAAGTCTCATCAACATTGTCATCAAATTGACGAGCAACAAATGGTTTAATGTTGAAGATGATGAACGCATGTGCCCGAGCATCCTTATCAAGCCAAGCATCAATCTCAGCCTGAGGAGAAGTCACAATTCGCGGGGCGTCGGCCCCAGAACAATACCCCATAGCAAATGATACCAGAGTAAAGTCTTCATCTCCAAAGACCAATCAAGGTAGTTGGTCCCATCTAGGATGGATTCCTTGGGAAGTTGGGCAATACATGAAGAGGAGACAGCCAGTATAGAAGCCATGAAATCCTCCTCTTGAATCCACAGCAGAAAGACTGCAAGTAGATACCCGGGGGCCCACTCCTCCCTAGATACTAGGTGAGGTGAAAGAAAGATGTAGAACTTTACTTCTTCCGGAGATAATGCACAAAGGTGAAGACGGGAGCCTACCCAACACGTGATGAAGGGAGGGAGGGAGAGGCTAATGGAGCAAGTACACAGTACTACCACTAGTCTGGGGTAGGGACAAACTACAAAAATTAGGGAAACCAAAAAAAATTTTGTGTTTTGACTCCTCTGCAGGGAGGAAGGGCTGAAAAAAAAACGTTGGCTAACAGTCTTCGTGTAGCATGTAGAAGCAAGGGCCTAAGAACCTCGGCGCTCTAATACCATGAGAGAATGGTTGACGGCAGATGCAAAGAAGAGACTTGGAGCAACCAACAATGATCCAACACTTTACCAAAATGATGGATGAATTAAATGGTAAAAATCCTATTCTTATATACAGCATAAATAGCCAAGTCGGCAGCAGTAGAAGAAATCCACAACTGGTGAAAAATACCAAAGACTAGGAAAACTACCTAAAAATGTGGAAGAAATACCCACAACTGAGTAAAATACATCAGATAAATATGGTGCATAAATGGTGCAATAAATGAGATAAATGCTCGAGATGAACACAATCCGACAAAGACGTCAAATCACAACCATGTGACCTATAGTACACTGTAGGCTAGCACTTTGCCTACAGAGAAACCCAACACTGAGGAAACCAGATGAATATGCCGATTTGACTACCCACGTATGTATATGCACCAATGCTCCTAGTCGGCTAGTAGTATTGTTGTCGACTACATGTACTCAATTGCCACATCATCAATGCCATGCCACCACCGCCACATGGCATTGCCACCTATTGTCCGGCTTGGTTATCTGAAGTGTCTTTTGGATTGGTGACTTGTGGTCACAGAAATTTTCTTGTTTGTTTTGGATTCACTTTTGTTGTACTTTGAGTAATCAGGTGCAAGCCCATGATGAATCCCCAAGCACCTGTGATCTTGTACTTGGAAGCAACATCCTTTTGGTATAGTATAACCTGAAGGGAAGGAGGAGGAAAGGGGGGGGGAGGAGGCCATCTTCGGCTCCTAGTGTGGTGGGAATTTCGCATGAAGCCAGTCAAAATGAGAAGATAGAGTTGCTGTGACCCATTCACTAAAGCAAGAAGATTGCAAAGGGTTGTTTGTCCCACCATCATCATTAACGCATACACACATGCCCACACTGGGGCCGGAACAAACTGCCCTAATGGCATTGGATTGTGAGAGAACGATGGGTTAATATACAGAACAAAACAAAAGCAACCCAAAATGACTAAGGCCGCATACCAAGCTACAGTACATAGAAGAAAAGGGCTTTGGATCAAATCTTTCACCGGCCGTGGGTGCAGCAGAGCTACGCATGAAAGAATGTAGCCTTCCATCAGCAACAGGAGCTCCTCCACAAAGAAACCCTGAGCGCACAAATCCAGAGCTCCCCTTCCGATGCTCTTTTGCAGAAACCCTAGAACGCTCTTCTGCAGAAACCCTGAAACGCTCTGTAATCCTCTTCCTTAAAACGTCGGCATTTCTATATTTCCTCAAAGGCTTTGAGAAGAGAGCACGCATTTCGTTGGTGCTGAGGCGCACCTGGGAGAGACTCACTATGTTCTGCCCTCTCAAAGCAAGCATTCGTCCCTGCTTTCACAACTATCTTTACTTGCCTCAAACTAAGTGTCACCTAGTCTTAAAACTTTTGTCAAGTGACATCAATGAATTACCAAGAGTGCGGTAGAGTAATTGGTGAAGCGTGTGTGTGTGTTTGGGGTAAGGTCTCCTGATAGAGTCTTACTTCCAGCTTTCATCCGTAAGGACACTGTTCGGTACAAATAAAAATCTCGCATTACTCAAAAAAAAAAGTGATATCAATGAATGGCAATTATCAAAATCGCGATGATTTTTTTGGATCGTTGGATAAAGTAAACTAGGTCGAGTAAACTAAGGGTGAATAACATAAAATATAATGGTTTGAAACCATGTGGCTTTGTTGCTTGAAGGTATAGTGTAGTGGTCAGATGTTTCCAATGGTGACCCAAGTTCTCAAGTTCAAATTCTCTTTTGCACATAACATCTTGCTCCAAAAAAATTTAAGTCCCAAACCCAAATTCACTCTCATCCCATGATATAAACTACGAAGTAAACTATGATTTGCTAAGTAAACTAGAAAGTAAACTATATCCGTTTAGTAAACTAGGAAGTAAACTATGATCGCTTAGTAACCTAGTTTACACGACCTACTTTACTCGTCCTAGTTTACTTTATCCGATGATCGAATAAAGGCGTCGCGATTTTTGATCAATGTCATCCATTGATGTCACCTGACAAGGGTCTTTAAGACCACATGGCACTTAGTCCTAAGGCTTTACTTGGGTAGCGTAGGAGGGTCGAAAAAGGCTTGCACAATGCATAGAAGCAAAAATAAATTTAAATTTAAAAAATCTAAAAAAAAATAGTAAGCTTTGTCGAAAAAAAGTCACGTGCGCAATCGGGCAGCCAGGCAAAGCGATAATTATTCTGGTTGTTTGAACGTCATGTTCGGGCATCTATTCCATCTATTAAAACTGAAGGTTCCAAGTGGTTAAGAAGCTAACACGTGGTAGGAGGAGGAGCCAGAATTTTGAAATTGAATGCGATATATATGCCATTAAGGGGTCATTCACGCACTTTAGCCAACTCTCGAGGTTTCCTATAACTATTGCTGCTCAATTTTGGTACCTTCATCATCATGAACATTGAAGGTTTAACTATGAATGGATGCACCTTCCATTAAGAAATTCAAGGAAACTTATTTTCATGCATGGCAAACACGAATTCGGCTTCACTTAATGAAAGGGAATTTAAGGGGAATTGTCGTTGGACTAAGAAAAGGTCATTAAATTCTTAAGAAGTGGAGAGACAAGAGTCCATCAATGGGAAGTTCAAAATGAGAAGGGGAAGGAAGCACTAACAATTATTAGCATATCAATTCATTCAATAATCCCCATGCAAAGCTTTAAACAACTTACCTTCTTTATCTCGTCCTCTTCAAAAATAAACTAGCTAGCATCACATCATTAATCATAATTTGCAAGGTTATTAACATGTACAATATTACCGATAAAGAGAAACTCTATGCTCGTGTCACAAGATAATGCAAAGAAGATTCTAAGTTCCATTGGTATGGACTCTAATTATGCACATGCATGCCCAAATGATTATGTCCTCTCCCATGGGCATCTTACTAAACTCTCCACATATCCAAAATGTGGTGCTCAATGATATAGACAAGATTTACAAGGTGAAACCATTCCTTGTAAAATTCTAAGGTATGTTCCAATCATCCCAAGAATCCAACACATGTTTAAGTGCAAGGCCATAGTAGAGCTAATGACTTGGCATGATAAAACCCAATCCACGGATGGCATCTTAGGCATTCCTGTTGGTTGCGTTGTGTGGAGACACATTAAGAAGACATGGCTTGAATAAGAGTCTCGATAAATACATCTCGGTTTAGCAATGAATGGTATTAACCCATTTGGTTTTTGTTCCACAACATGGAGCACATGGCTAGTGGTATTGGTAAATTATAATATCCCTCCATGGTTGATCTTATTAAAAATAGACATCTCTTGCTTGGTTTACTATTACCTAGAAAGTATAAAGTTAAAAACATGGATGTGTACATGGCACTCTTAGTAAAAGAACTACAAACCTTATAGGTAGGCATCCCTATTCATGAGCATCCTCAAAATAGATCAACAAGTATAAAGGGAATATCGTATTTAAACCATATGGCCTCATAGGCCACCTTCCCATGTGAATACGGGGATGTCGAGCACCCAGGATGCTCAACCATGGCTACTCCTTTAAATGGGAGCCATACAAACATAACTTAGCCTAGTGCCTAGATAGTACAACAGGGTGAATCATTGCTATTAAACACCCTCCCTCAATCTCCACTCGAATGTGAACTACCTCTATGGTTCGATACTGAGTCAATAAACATATCGCTCCATCTAGTGCTAAGAGCCTTTGTGAAGATGCTTACTTAGTTCTCTATCACGTCAGGTAATACACCATCTTGACCTCCTTAAACATGATGAGCATGCACACAAAGTGATAATGAATCTCAATGTGTTTTGTGCGAGCAAAAAACATAGTATTTTGAGCAATGGCCATGCAACTCTAGTTGTCACATTACAGCATTGTAGGATTCTTCTGCACCACTCCCATATCTTGTAGAATCATCCTCAACCATAATGCCTCACATGATACAAAGCACATAACTTTGTACTCAACCTTTGTTAACGAGAGTGCAAACAGTGGGCTATTTCTTGTTGATCCTTGTTTGTTGATCCAAGAAATGCATTTCGAACCAAGAGAGAGAAATAATACCTAGTTATACTAAGCGCCTAGTGTCTAAGTGTCTAAGTCACCCGCCCAATCTGAATCACAAAAGCCACTAAAGGTCTTGCCCATAGCATAGGTTATGTCGTACTCCTGGTGGGTACCTTGAATGTACTGCCAACATCCACTCACATAACTTTCCAATGATTGTCTCAGGGCTTATTAGAGAACCTGCTCAAAACACCAATAGCAAAACTGATGTTTATTGTAGTAATATACAAGAAGATAAGACTACCAACAAGTTCTAAGGTGTCTTCAATTGTACAACTTCAAATCAACCTCCATTCGCATACCAATTGCCTTGCATTTAGGCATGCCAACTACTGAGAGATAAAAATGTTATTTGGCTTCTGCCAGACCTCAATCCCCAAACAATAATGCAAGAGCCCAAGATCTATCATCTCAAAGTCTGCACTAAGCACCTATCGTGTTTGTGAGATCTTTTTTAGGTGATCCCCTATCAAGATGAGGTCATCTACGTAGAGAACAATGACCATATACTTCCCATGTTCACAAAAGATATACAAATTTGCATCTGAAGGGCTGCGTAAGAGACCAATACTCATAAAATAAGCATCAATCCTCTATTACCATGCTCATGGGGCTTGTTTTATCCTGTAGAATGCCTTCTGTAACATACAAACTTTGTTTTTAAAATTAGAAACCACACAAACCCAAGTGCATGTCCCACGTATCCCTCCTCCTTGAGGTTTCCGTTTATGAGGAAAGTAGATTTTACATCCATTTAGAGAATAGGCCATCCCCCTTGTGCTATCAATCTAAGAACAGTGTGGATTGTGTGGTTAACTTGGCTATAGGAGCAAAACTTTCTTGAAACCTTCTACTTGCATAAAACCTTTAGCGACCAGCCATGCCTTGTACATTTCTAAAGAACCATTAGATCTGTATTTTTCTTTGTAAACCCACTTATTGCCAATTACCTTACATCTTGGAGGATGATGATCTACAAGGTCCCAAGTGTGGTTTTTCTAGATGGAGTGATATTCTACTTACATGGTCGTCGTCCACTTTAGATCCCCTTGTTCTTCAACAAAGGTGGGAGGCTCCTGAATCTTGCGTACCTTTATCATAAGAGCAAATGTCACAAGATTCTTCTACAACCTATTTTGCTCCTTTAACCTCCTAGATATACGAACATCTTAAGGCACATTCTCAATGGTCAAAGGTTTTGCTTCATCCAAAGGTTATGTGTACCACTCAGGTGAAAAGATGCAGGGGAGAAGAGAGCTTGAGCTCTTGCAACAAGCACACACACACACTCACAAAACCCTAAAAGAGAACACACAAGGTGAGAGGCTGAAAATCTTCTTCTTCTTCACACAACACTCAACATACCATATACAAAGATAAGAGTACACACATATGAAAAACTACTCAACCAAATACATACTAGGGTTCTCTATAGTGTGAACCCAACAAAAATGAGCTGGCACTATAACTATTCCAGTCTCTAGAATGGCTGTCACACAGCCTATCATCCCACTGGCCGCATATCACCCATGATCTCACCAACCATGCCAGTGGTGTAAGTGTGGGGCCTATCCCCCAGGCGGGTCATCAGTGTCCATCGCCTCACTAGATGAGCTTGATATCTCAACACTCCCCCTTGAGCTCAACTCCATCTCATGTACACCAAGCGAAGCCCTAAATCTACGAAGCTTCTATGTACCCAATGCTTTGGTGAAGATATCAGCGACCTGATCCTGTGTGGTGCTGACATAAACAAGGTCAACGTCTCCTGCCAAAACCTTCTCTCTGACAAAATGGTAGTGGACCTCTATATGCTTCGTGCGAGCATGAAAAATTTGGTTCCTGGCCAGCTGTTACTGCTAATGTTGTCACAGAAAATGACAACTTGTTAATCCACTGATAGACCCAAATCTGCAAGTAGCTTTCTCAACCAAGCTACCTCTGCTGCCATAGCAGCATGTGAGGCCATAGCAGCACCTCTGTACTCGGCCTCTATAGTACTGGATAGAGCAACCGTAGGCTGCTTCTTGCTGCTCCAAGTCATAGCAGTACTCCCCAAAGAAAACATGAAGCCACTAGTAGATCTTCTATCTGAGATACTACCAGCCCAATCAGCATCTATGTACCCATGTACACATATCTCTGTCCACAATGCAAAGTATATCTCACATACCTCAGTATGCGTCTTAATGCATCCAAATGTGGCTCTCGAGGAACCTGCATAAACCGACTCACCAACCCAACAGCATAGCTCAAATCTGGCCTGGTGATCGTCATGTAGATCAAGCTTTCTACTATGCGCCTATACATAGTAGGATCCTCCAAAATCTCTCCTGAATCTGCACTCAACTTGCCATTCCAATCCAATGGCACTGAGATAGGCTTACAGCCTGTCATACCATACTTGGACAACATGTCCAAGCCATATTGTATTTGCAGTTATCCAATACCATGTGGTGACCTAATCATCTCAATGCCCAAGAAATATCTGAGCTCCCCCAGATCCTTCATCTCAAACTTCTGTCTAAGCAAGATCTTTACATCAAAGATCTCTGCATCATGGTCCCTCGTAATGATCAGGTCATCTACATAGATGACAACAAGCACAACCCCTCTATTATTGTGTCTCACATACAGCGAGAAATCTGCATTGGCTACATGAAAGCCAATAGTGACAAGATATTCATAAATCTTGTCAGACCATGCTCTTGGTGCTTGTTTTAGGCCATACAAGCCTTTCTTCAACCTGCAAACATGCTCGGGGTGGCTCACATCCTCATAACCAGGTGGCTGCAACATATACACCTCTTCCTGCAAATCCCCATGCAAGAATGCATTCTTTACATCCATTTGATGTAAAGACCATTGCTTTGACGTAGCCACTGCTATCACAACTCTCACTGTTGCCATCTTGGCAACTAGCTTGAAAGTTTCCTCATAATCAATGCCATATGTCTCATTGGAGAAGTACTCTCCCCCTCCATCTGACCTTAGGCACTTTACATGTTTCCCTGTTTGCTTTTCAACCATAACTCTGAAATTTTGAAAATGAGTGAACACCTCACCCTTCTCCTTCATGAGGTATACCCACACTTTCCTTGTGTGGTCATCATCAATAAATGTCACATAATACCTGCAGCCTCCCATAGACATGGTCTTCGTAGGACCCTATACATCTGAATGCACAACATCTAGTGCATTTCTGCTCACAATTCTGTCACGTGGAAATACATGCTTTGTTTACTTTCCAAATTGGCGTGCTTCACATATTTTCTGCATACCTTCAACTTTAAACTTTGGCAGCCCTTTCACAATTCCTTTAGTCTGCATAAACTTCATTCTCTGCACATTCACATGTCCAATTCTTTTATGCCAAATGTCTGTGTCTGCAACAATTCCTGAACCATTTGCAAACATCGCAGTACTCACTTCAGGCATGTTTACATTCAATGTAAACATTCTGCCCACTCTGTTGCCTTTTTGCAACCAACCTGTACTTGTCTTTAAAGTCTTCAACATAACAACCATCAGGGTTAAACCGAACCTGCAAACCCTGCTCAATCATCTGGCCAACTGAAACCAGATTCTTTGTTATGTTCAGAACATGAAGTACATCTGCAAGGTACTTTACTTTGCCATCCTGCATAGACAATGGCACATCTCCAACATGGGCAATTGGATGAGCAGTGTCATCCCCTGTTTCCACAAAACCTGGTCTTTCAAGGTTTTTCATCTCCTTGAACCACTCCCCACCATGACTTGTCATGTGGTTCTTCGAAGCACCTGAATCAACGTACCATACATCATCTTTATGTGCTGCTTTAACATTTTCAGACATGGCATTAACAACATGCTGCATAACAAACAACCTTTCATTATCCTCATTGTTTTTGTTCGAGGATGGATAGTTGTTTTGCTGCAATTTCCCATTTTGCATGTCAGCCTGCTTCTTATAACAATCTGCTTGCACATGTCCATGTTACCATATTATAGTAGTGATGTGTGTGAACACACTTAGGACCGCCGGGGCACTTTTTCCCTCACTAGGAGGTTTTTTCCCCCGTGCATTGTATATACGCCCATTATCTTCTAGGGCTTGTAATCTTTTATTTTTGGCACTCATAATACACTACAGTGTTGTGCTCAAGCTTCCTCATCTTCTTGAAGTTGTGTGTGCATTCCTGCAACCCTAATTCCAACAATTGGTATCAGAGCAGGCTTCCTCCTCCCGGGCAGCATCACCGGCACCTGCCGCTTCATCTCCTCCGATTGCGACGAGGTTTCACGAGCGTCTGCAGGTTAGTATATGCCGTGGGAGATCCCATAGGGCTCGGTCGTTTCAGAATTTTGATCTGAAGTCATTTCGCCCTCCGTTTTTGCATTCCAAGTACTGCGCAGGCAAAATCGTCCTACTGTGCAGATTTTCTGTCAAGATTAAAATCTGCAGGACAGGTGCCCATTCGTCTGTTTTGGGCTGTGCTACATAGCACAGGTCGATTTTATACAGGTTTACCTCTTACAGACAGCATTTACATCTAGTAGTACAGTCATTGGCCATGGCTGACAACAATGATGTATTCCGCATGTTGGCTGCTGAGGATAAGTTGGATGGCACCAACTATCCATTGTGGGCATATATGATGCGACATGTATTGGTAGCAAAGGGGTTATGGAACATTGTGCAGGGTATTGATGCACGTCCTATTGTGGCTGGGAATGCTGCAAACACATCAGAAACAGGTACTGTTGATGATGGTGCAGGCACAAGTGCTGTAGCAGCTGTTCGAGAACCACCACTTTCAGCAGAGCAGATTCGTTGGGATGATAGAGATGCGCAGGCTCATGCCTTGATTGCGCTGTCTGTCAAACGTACCATTATCCCACATATTCGCTCCTGCAGGACTTCTAAGGATGCTTGGGATGTACTTGCCACATTGTATCAGGCAAGAAATGAGGCTCGTGTTGCTTACCTCTGAAAACAGTTGGAGAGTGAGCATATGAACGAAGGTGATTCTATGGATAGCTTTTTGACAAAGATCAAGGATTTCAAAGAGCAGCTCATTTCTGCAGATGAAATCCTGTCAGACAGTTCACTTGTGCAGACTGTTTTGAATGGTCTACCAGATTCTTATCAGGGTTTTGCTTCCACTCTTCGCTTGATGATGAAAGGCAATCCCAATGCCTTATCATTTGAGGAGTTAGTTTCTGTTTTGCTGCAAGAAGACCAGTCAAGGCAAAACAGGAATATTATGCGTGTCGCAGATCAAGCTTTCGTTGCTAGTCAGAGAAGCGGGAAAGGTAAAGCTGGCTTTTCTTCTAGTAAGCAGAAATCTGCAAATGCTGCGCAACCAAAGAAGGAAGACAAAGATGAGAAGAAGGGTGACAAACAGAAGACATTTTGCAAGTACTGTAAGGGAAATGATCATGTCATCAAAGCGTGTCCTAAGCTGGCTGCGAAAGAGGCTAAGAAGAAAGAGGCTGGTATGGCTGTTGCAGATGCCTCTCCTTTTAACAATGAATCTGCTAATGTGGTGCTAGATACAGAATGGGCATTCAATGCGCAGTGCAGTTATGACCCATCTTTGCATGACACATGTATGTCTGCAGTAGATTCAGATGTATGGTACTTTGACAGTGGTGCCACTAAGCATATCACCTCGCAGCGCAGTTTATTCACTTTCCTTGAGTCTGCTCCCACAGGGAATACTGTCACTTGTGCCAATAACTCCTCTTATCCCGTTGAAGGAGTTGGAAAGATTGTGCTGAATGTTGCAAATGGCAACACCTTTACACTTTTTGATGCATTGTATGTGCCAGGGATCAAAAAGAATCTGCTGTCAGTCTCCGCATTTGCCAAAACAGGTTTGGTTGTAAAATTTGTGGATGACAGATGTACTGTTCATGATCTCTCTTGTGGTGACATCATTGTAGCATCTGGTTCACTATGTCGAGGGCTGTATAAGCTCAATATGGATGGCAAATGTGTACAGGATTCAGCATGTGCTATTATGGATACGCAGGCTATTTCAGATGCAAAACTGTGGCATGCACGTTTTGGTCATCTGAATTTTGCAAGTTTGCTGCACCTGCAGAAATCTGAAATGGTGTCTTCTTTGCCTAAGCTTGAGGCACCTGTCAAGCATGTTTGTGAGGGCTGCATATTGGGTAAAATGCAGCGTGCTTCCTTTCCCAAAGATGGATCAGTGAGAGCTGAACGCAGATTGCAGCTTGTTCACAGTGATGTTTGTGGTCCCATGCAAACTCCATCATTTGGAAACTACCTTTACTTCGTGACTTTCATTGATGATTTTACCAGGCATGCATGGGTATATCCTTTGAAGGCAAAGTCCGAAGTGTTTTTGTGCTTCAAACAGTTTTTGGTTATGGCTGAAAATGTGTCAGAAAGTAAGATGGGCACCCTCCGTTCAGATCGAGGGGGGGAGTATATGTCTTCAGAATTTAATGCATTTCTGGCTGAGCGTGGGATAAAACACCAATGTACAGTGCCGTATACACCACAGCAAAATGGTGTGGCTGAGAGAAAAAACAGGTCTCTCATGGAAATGGCAAGATGTATGGTTAAGAGTCAAAGTCTACCACATGGTTTTTGGCTTGAGGCTGTCATGTGTGCCACTTATGTACTAAACAGGTGTCCCACCAAAGCATTACAGGTTGTCACTCCATATGAGGCTTGGCATAGCCGCAAGCCATCTGTTGGCCATTTACGTGTTTTTGGTTGCCTGGCATATGCATTAGTGCCTATGCAACATCGCAGAAAATTGGATGACAAAGCTGTCAAATGTATTTTTGTTGGATATAGTGCTGAGAGCAAAGGCTATCGTTTGTATCATCCACAGACAAAGCGCATTTTGGTTAGCCGTGATGTTGTATTTGTGGAAGATGCAGTTCAGCCCTTGGTTTCATGTACTAAGGAGACAGATATCA
The DNA here is from genome assembly GCF_041138505.1 of Cibotium barometz. Classification (NCBI taxonomy): domain Eukaryota; kingdom Viridiplantae; phylum Streptophyta; class Polypodiopsida; order Cyatheales; family Cibotiaceae; genus Cibotium; species Cibotium barometz. The sequence goes on along the minus strand of NC_141074.1, from coordinate 36,646,726 downwards.
GCTCACGTGATGTCTATGATACATTGTTGCCTCTTTTCAGTGGTGCACAGTCAAGTGCAATACCTCATGAGGCAGTTTTTCAGCCTATGCAGGTTTTAAATGATGGCACAGATCAGCCTATATCTGATGCAGATGTGCATGATGCACTTGAGGATGAGAGACAAGAGATTGAGGGCTCTAGGAATATGCCTAGATGGCTGGTGCAGACTTTGCGTGACAGCAAGTTGGATGCCCCTTTGTCTAGTCGCACTCGTTCTGGCTCTCATGGTGCCTCTTATGCGTCAGATTGTTATGCATTGGCTGTTTCTAGTATGTGCGATGAAAGTGAGCCTGTTTCATTTGATGAGGCACAAAGTTCAGAAAATTGGATGGCTGCTATGCAAGCAGAATACGATGCTATTATGAAGAATGGTACATGGTCTTTATGCGACTTGCCCCCTGGCAAGAAGGCCATTGGCACTAAGTGGGTATACAAATTGAAGCGTAAGCCTGATGGCACAGTGGATCGCCATAAGGCTAGGCTTGTTGCAAAAGGTTATGCTCAAGAGAAGGGCATTGATTTTGATGAGACTTTTGCTCCCACATGTCGTATGACCACTGTTCGTAGCATCTGTGCATTAGCAGCTCATAATGGTTGGAATGTACATCAGCTGGACATAAAGACTGCGTTCTTAAATGGAGATTTGCATGAGGAGGTGTATGTATCGCAGCCTCGTGGTTTTGTTCAAAGAGGGCAGGAAAACAAAGTGTGCAGGTTAAAAAAGGCTTTATATGGTTTAAAGCAAGCTCCACGAGCTTGGTATGAAAAAATACATGCATATTTGACTGCACATGGGTTTCAGAATAGTCCAACAGAAAGCACTTTGTATGTTAAACGTGTGGATGGTGTACATCTAATCATTGCTCTCTATGTCGATGACATGCTGCTCACAGGACCAAATGAGAGTCATATTGCTGATTTTAAGGCTGATTTGAATGCCTCTTTTGAGATGTCAGATTTGGGGCATTTGCATCATTATTTGGGGATACAATTTAAGCAGTGTGATGGAGGTATTGCTTTGTGTCAGACAAAGTATATTGAAACATTGTTGCGGAGATTTGGCCTTGAAGACTGCAAGCCTATTGCTACTCCAATGGAGACAGGTTTGAAGTTGAGTCTTCATGATGCTGGAGATCACTTTGATGTCACACTCTATCAGACAGCTGTTGGTTGCCTCATTTATGTATGCATTACGAGGCCAGACATTCAGTTTGCAGTCTCACAGGTGAGCAGATTTATGCATAGCCCAGGCATTAAGCATTGGCAGGCAGTGAAGCGTATCTTTCGCTATTTGAGTGGTACTCGGCATCTTGGGTTGTTTTATCCCAAGGGGGGATCATTGCCGCCAGATTTACATGTTTTTTCAGATTCTGACTGGGCTGGTTGTTATGACACACGCGTGTCCACGAGTGGTTTTTGCTTCATGCTTGGAAGCTCATGCATATCATGGTTGAGCAAGAAGCAGCCTACTGTGGCCACTTCTAGTTGTGAAGCTGAGTACAGGGCAGCTTTCACAGCTACGGTTGAGTGTGTGTGGCTCAGACGCCTTATGGCTGATTTGGGTGTTGGGCAGCCATCTGCCACCACCATCTTCACTGACAGTCAGAGCGCATTGGCAGTTGCGCGGAACCCAGTGTTCCATGCTCGTACGAAGCACATTGAGGTGCACTACCATTATGTCAGGGAGAGACTCTCTGCAGGAGAGATCAGTTTGGCTTATGTGCCAACACAGGATAACCTTGCAGACCTTTTCACAAAGGCTCTGCCTCGTGAGAAGTTCGAAGCTTTTCGCAAAGCTTTGGGCTTACTCCCTTTTGTGGATTCGTCCACATAGCTAGACACTTCCCTATACATGAGTGCTAGCTCTTGTTCACCGCATCACTCCAGGGGGGATTTGTTACCATATTATAGTAGTGATGTGTGTGAACACACTTAGGACCGCCGGGGCACTTTTTCCCTCACTAGGAGGTTTTTTCCCCCGTGCATTGTATATACGCCCATTATCTTCTAGGGCTTGTAATCTTTTATTTTTGGCACTCATAATACACTACAGTGTTGTGCTCAAGCTTCCTCATCTTCTTGAAGTTGTGTGTGCATTCCTGCAACCCTAATTCCAACAGTCCAGACTTACCCCACAATAAAAGCATCCATGTGTATCATTATACTGCCTTTGCCAATTTCCACGACCTCTTTGACTCCCCCCTGTCTCTGAATTGGCCTCTTCCACCTGTGTGTTGTTGTTGTTGTGAATTATGGGACTGTTGTTGTTGCTGCTGCTGGCCATAATTTTGATTACCTGTTCGGCCACCTCCTTGGCCATGTCCACGGCCTCCTCTACCTCGTCCTCTTCCTGAACTTGTGTAGAAGGCATGTTGCTCTGAACTGTTTTTGTTTTGTGAAGACTGTTGGTCTTCACCCAAGCTCTTCTGTTCTATAATCAACATAGACACCAAATCTGTGAAATTGGGAATGTTTTCTCGAGTCTGAATAGACGTCTTGAATGCCTTGTATTGTGGCCCGAGACCACGTAGATAGACTTCCACCTTATCATCATCATCTACTGAAATGCCAATAGATGCAAGGGATTTCACAATACCCTTGATCTCATTTACATACATACTCTTTTTCTCCACAGTATGAAGTTCATTCTTAAATTGTATCTTTCATGCCTTGGTATTCATTTCATAGAGTTTTACCAAGGTGTCCCACGCCTCCTTGGGGAACTTGGCATCCTGTATGTGCCCAGTCATGGTGTCCTGTATACTGATAGAGAGCCAATACATAACTTTTCTGGCTCCTTGGTTCCAATCCTTGAAGTCTTTCACATCTGCAGCAGTCGGTTTGATCTCTGGTATCTCCGGTGCCTCTTCATGCTCACCTTCTATGTAGTCCCAGTAACCCTTTCCCATCAGGAAATTTGTCAACCTGAACCTCCAAGCATGGAAGTTGTTCTTATCAAGCTTCTTAGCAACAATTTGGTTTATGCCATCATTTGACATCTTGCCAGACACACAAATTTACCAGAAACAGCACTCTGGTTTGTCATGCACAAACTGCTGTATTTTTTGTACCGGTACTGTACTACACTCAAATGTCACAACCAGTGACCTCAATGTGCATACATACACCCAAAGGCAACTGTTTGACCTCCTTGCAGCACACACAATGTCTGCACAACCAATCTGTCTTCCTGCAGTTCTTAAAATAGAGTTCTGTAGAGAATCGATGACTTATGCACAGTGCTCAAAATCGCCTGCTTTCTGAAAAACGGAGGATACTATAGTTGCCCTATAGCTTTACTCCCGCGAAGAAAGCTCCTCAATCAGAGATCGTTTGCTGGTGCCTCTCGTAGAGCTCCCGACAAGGGTGTAGTCACCAACACAAATAGGGAAGAGTAGATGAAGCTCTTACCCTCGCACCGCTTCCTATGCTTCTCTTGCTCTTGCAGCTCAGCCCTTAGCATGAACCAGGCTCTGATACCATGAAAAGATGCAGGGGAAGAGAGCTTGAGCTATTGCAAGCACACACACACTCACAAAACCCCAAAAGAGAACACACAAGGTGAGAGGCTGAAAATCTTCTTCTTCCTCACACAACACTTAACACACCATATACAAAGATAAGAGTACACATATATGAAAAACTACTCAACCAAATACATACTAGGGTTCTCTATAGTGTGAACCCAACTAAAATGAGCTGGTGCTATAACTATGCCAGTCTCTAGAATGGCTCACACAACCTGTCATCCCACTGGCCGCATATCACCCATGATCTCACCAACCATGCCAGTGGTGTAAGTGTGGGGCCTATCCCCCAGGCGGGTCATTAGTGTCCACCGCCTCACTAGATGAGCTCGATATCTCAACATCAGGGAATGGCTTACCTTTTTATAACACATCATGCTCTTGTTCTTCATCTTCAAAATCCATGTTCGTAGGCAATGGGGCGGGCTGCACTCCATCAAAATACGAGGAAGCTCGTGCTACATGTGGGGGTTGTGTTGCTTTGGTGATTTCCTTGTTGCATGCTGAAGAAGAAGGAAGCTCCTCCTCCATCTGACATGGTTGTTCTTAGAATACCACATCATGGCTCACTATTCCTTGCCTAAGGGTCATAGAGCCGATATCCCTTCGACTCCATGATATAACCTAAGAAGATGTATTTTTGGCTTTTAGCATCCAATTTAGTTCTCTAAGCATCCGGAACATGTACAAACATTCCTACCCAAAAACTTTCAAGTGTGTAGCTGAAGGTTTCTTACCCGAGTAGGCATGTAAACGGAGTCATCCCTTTAAGACGGCCTGAGTGTGATTTTTGAGGGAGATTGGTGGAGGGAGATTTGGGGGGAGCTTTTCTTCGTTGCCCTCTCTCTCTTTACTTGAATAGTCTCTCTCTAACTATTGCCCCACCACCATCTCCGCCCACCACAGCCAGTCAGCCCAGCCCACACCACCAACCTTGCTCCTTCCTTGCTCTCTCTATCTATTACCACCATCCCTTCTTCTCCCTCTCTCCCTTTCACTCTCCCACCCTCCCTCTCTCTCCTTCTCCCACCCTCTTCCCTCCCCCTCTCTCACTCTCCTTCATCTCCCTCTCCCTTCCCCCCCTTTCACTCTCACCCTCACTCTTTCTAAGCTTCTCTTTATTCACTCTCTCTATCCTCCCCCCCCTCTCTCTCTCTCCTTCATTTCCCTCTCCCTCCCTCCCTTTCACTCTCCCACCCTCCTTCTCTCTCCTTCTCCCACTCTCTTTCCTCCCCCTCTCTCACTCTCCTTCATCTCCATCCCCCTCTCTCTCTCTATCCTTCTCTTGGCTCTCTCTCTCTCTCTCTATCCTTCTCTTTGCTAACTCTCTCTGTCCTTTGCTCTCTTTGGTAGCTATCTCTATTCTCCCCCCCCCTCTCTCCTTCATTACCCTCTCCCTCCCTCCCTTTCACTCCCCTCCCTCCTTCTCTCTCCTTCTCCCACCCTCTTCCCTCCCCCCCCCTCTCTCTCTTTCTCGTTCGTTTCCCTCCCCCCCCCTCCCCTTCACTCTCCAACCCTTCCTCTCTCTCCTCTCCCTCCCTCCCTTTCACTCTCCCACCCTCTCTCTCTCTCTCTCTCTCTCTCTCTCTCTCTCTCTCTCTCTCTCTCTTTCTCCCTCCCTTTCACTCTCCCATCCTCCCTCTCTCTCCTCTCCTACCCTCTTCTGTCTCTCTCTCCTTGTCCCACCCTCCCTTTGCATAATCTCTTCTTCCCTCCCTTTGCCTCCTTGTCTCTCTTTCACCTCGTCTCTCTCTCTCTCTCTCTCTCTCTCTCTCTCTCTCTCTCTCTCTCTCTCTCTCTCGTATCATCCTCTTTCATTTCATAAGTTGCAATTGTCTCATGAGATCTTGCAGATTGCATAGCATCATACAACAATTGGAAAACTACTGAAAGCAAGATCAAGTTTATTAAGAACTTTTCAAGACCAAACTGTTTGTTGGATCATATACATGTGTAGCCATTGTTATCCATCCTTGCACACACCTAACATGATCAAAACAAACCAAAGCCCTCCTCAAATCACCGTCTCTCATTTGGCGCATAGAGTTCATGAGATCCAAACCCAATGAGGGCCTTGTGGTTGACATTTTAAACACATAACACCCTCTAAAGCTTGCCCAAGAAAACGTCTACCATGGAAGAGCTCAAAAGCACATTATCTCTTCAATTCTAGGATACTTGAATCTACCCCTTGCACTGAACCGTTGATCCTATACCATCCTCCTGAATCAATTGGATGAGCAGTGTCATCCCCTGTTTCAACAAAACTTGGTCTTTCAAGAGTCTTCATTTCCTTGAACCACTCACCATGACTTGTCATGTGGTTCGAAGCACCTGAATCAACATACCATACATCATCCTTACATGCTGCTACATACCATACACCTGAATCAACATACCATACATCATCCTTACATGCTGCTACATACCATACACCTGAATCAACATACCATACATCATCCTTACATACTGCTACAACAATTCCAGACACAGCATTAACTACATGTTGCATAACAAACAACCTCTCATTATCCTCATTATTTCTGCTAGAGAATGCATAGTTGTTTTGTTGCACTTTTCTATTTCGCATCTCACTCTTCTTCTTATAGCAATCTGCCTGCACATGTCCAAGCTTACCACAATAAAAACACCCTCGTGTATCATTATGTTGCCTTTGCCAATTACCACGACCTCTTTGACTCCCCCTACCTCTAAACTGACCTCTTCCACCTGTGTGTTGTTGTTGTGAATCATGGGACTGTTGTTGTTGTTGCTGACCATAATTTTGATTACTTGTTTGGCCACCACCTTGGCCATGTCCACGACCTCTACCTCGTCCTCTACATGCACTTGTGTAGAAGGCCTGTTGCTCTGAACTGTTTTTGTTTTGTGAAGACTGTTGATCTTCCCCCAAGTTCTTCTCTTCAATGATTAGCATTGACACCAAATCTATGAAGTTGGGAACGTTCTTCTGATTCTGAATAGACGTCTTGAACGCCTTGTATTGTGGCTTGAGACCACGTAGACACACTTCCACCTTATCATCATTATTAATAGAAACACCAATTGATGCAAGGGATTCCACAATGCCCTTGATCTTCAAGGCATTTACAGACATATTTTTCTTCTCCATAGTATGAAGCTCATTCTTCAACTGAATCTTCCATGCCTTGGTGTTGGTTTTATACAGCTTCAGAGCAAGGTGTCCCATTCCTCCTTAGGTAACTTGGCATCCTGTATATGCCCAATCATGGTGTCCTGTATACTAATAGAAAGCCAATACATGACTTTCCTTGCTTCTTGAATTCGTTGACATCTGCAGCAGTTGGATTAATCTCCGGTATCTCTAGTGCCTCCTCATGTTCACCTTCAATGTAGTCCCGGTACCCTTTTTCTATAACAGGAAATTTGTCAATCTAAACCTCCATGCATGGAAGTTGTTCTTGTTAAGCTTCTCTGTAACAATCTAGTTTCCATCATTTGACATCTTTTCTACAACACAAATTTACCAAAACAGCACTCTTGTTTGGCTAGCACAAACTGCTATATTCTCTGCAGCGGTACTATATTGCACCTAAACTATCACAACCAATGACCTCAATTTGCATACATATACCCAATGGAAACTTTAAGACCTCTTTGCAGTACACATAGTTTTTGCACAGCCAAACGCCCTTCTTGCAGTTCCAAAAACGGAGTTCTGCAGAGAATCGAAACTTACCCACAGTGCCCGTGAATGCCTGTGAACTGAAAAAAGGAGGTTCGATGTACCCGAAACACGATTTCGCCCCAAAAAACGCTACGGTTGCCTTGTAGCTTTGTTCCCAAAGAAAGCCACTCAATCAAAGTTCGTTTGCCGGTGTGCCTCCCAAAGAGCTCCCGACAAGGGTGTAGTAGCCAACACAAAGGGGGAAGAGTAGATGAAGCTCTTACCCTCATATCACTTCTTGTGCTTTTCTTGCTTGCTGCTCAGCCCTTAGCATGAATCAAGCTCTGATACCATGAAAACATGTAGGGGAGGAGAGAGCTTGAGCTCTTGCAAGCACACACACACACACACACACACACTCACACAAACCCTAGAAGAGAACGCACAAGGTGAGAGGCTGAAAATTATTCTTCTTCTTCGCACAGCAAAAAAGACGTCTACAAAGAAGATAAAGTGACTAACACACATAATAGAGTATATACAAGTGGTCCATAATGTGAATATGCTAAGAGGAGTGGGTAGGTGTGGATTAGTTGGTGTAGTCTAGCTGTAGAATCTCTGGCGAGATATGTCGGTGCCAGCTACCAAACCCGCCAGTGATGTAAACGTCGAACGGTCATGCAGGCGCCTCGTGAGTGTCAGGTCATGTTGACCTTGACATCTCAACAACGGTCACCCTTAGTGTGGGTGAGGGTTGGCACACCCTCCACCCCCAACTAACGAGACGATCGTCACCCTGGGGGGCAGGGGTCGGCTTGCCCTCCCCCCCAAAAACGTGAACGCATCTCTCCCCCTTAAACGCGAACGCCTCACGCTTAAACACCAAATAGCTCCCCCTTAAATGTGAACATCTCTTTCTCCTCCTTAAATGCCAAACGCCAAATGCTCCCCTCTCACCTTAAACGCGAACACGTCTACCCCCTTTTAAACATGAACATGTCTACCCCCTTTAAATGTGAACACCTCATGCTTTGTCTCTCCCTCCTTCTTAAATGCCAAACACTCCTCTATCCCCCTCCCTCAACTAAAATAACAGCCCCTCCCTCCCTCTCTCCCTCTCTCTCACGTATCTCCCTCCCTCTTTCTCTCTCTCTCTCTCATTGACCAACCCTTCCTTCACTCTCTTTCTCTCTTTATCCTTTTTCCTCTCTCTCTCTCTCTCTCTCTCTCTCTCTCTATATATATATATATATATATATATATATATTCCTTTTCCTCTCCTCTCCTTTCTCTTTTCTTCATTGTTTCTTCCCTCTCCTCTCTTCTTCTTCAAAACCCGAAATTTTTTTAGATTTATCTTTTTTCTCTCTATGTTTATCTCCTCTATTTATATCTATTGATTTTTTGCTCTATTTTTATCTTTTGCTCTATTTATATCACCTCTTCTCTTTCTTATATCTTTTAGGACTCTTTCTACCTTGTTCAATCTCCTTCTAAGTGATTGTATTTGGCAATCTATTTCTTCTCTCTCATGCTACTTGCTCGTCCTCTTTTTTACATGGCATTTCCTCAATTCCAAAGAGGGACATGAGTGTCATTGATGTTTAACGATACCAAGGCAACTACAGGGACTGTTTTGCATGTAGACCCCACTGTGGATACTCTCCATGGAATTGGTTTGCCTCTTAGTCATGTTGGTGTGTCGATAGAAGATGTTGAAGTGGGAGAAGTACCTCTTCCTTTTCCCCTTGAAGATGGTGATATCGACAAGTTAAAGCAAACCAAAGGATACATCATTGTGGCGAGCTAGAGATTGTGTAAGTGTTATTTTATCTCTCTCCACCTTTCCAATTATGCTCTTTTTTAGTGTTTTTTTTAGAGCAATCTCTCTTGTATATATCGATGTGTTTAGATTGTTGGCAAACACATCAAAGGATACCCCACATCCAAAGCGTGTAAAATGCGTAAAGAGCACATCTGCCAGACAAGCAAGCCAAGAAGTGACAAGTACAAAGAAGAAGAAATTGCAAGAGGAAGATGATGATGATTGGAATCCTCCTCGAAGGAATCTTGGTCGAGTTGATAAGTCTTTGAAGAAAGGTACTTCTTCAAAATCCATTAAAGAAACTAAGGAAGTAGGAGAGGTGGATGAGGGAATTGAAAAAAGAAGGTAAGAATGAAAAGGGTTTCATGGTGACTCCTGCAACTCGCTTGCGATTATAACTCCTACAAGGTAGTCTTAACAGAGTGAAGGTAATTGTTATCCACTTTTTATTAAGTATTACATAAGGTATTTTTTAGATTACCAAGCATAATGTGTGTGTGTGTGTGTGTGTGTGTGTGTGTGTGTCTCGGGGGGGTCACTATATGTAAATCCTCTATATCATGTGCGTTCAAGGCCTATTTAAAAAGTCCCTTATCTGTGAATTTTTTAATGAATATAATGTATCCTTTCCTATTCAAATCTGTATTTTTTTTAAATACAATAAATAAATCCCCTCTGTAAATATATTTCTGTAAGTGTTAAATATTTAAAATGTCCTTCTGTTGAACCCACGTGATACTTACATATTTATACGAGTGACCCTCCCGAGGTGTGTGTGTACATTGCAGGTGGTGAAATCCACTCCTTTGCCACCTATTCCCTTGTGCAGACTTGTGCCTAACCTCTCCATGTCCGTAGAAAATGGGGCAGGCTGCACTCCATCAAAATACAAGGAAGCCCGTGCTACATGTGGGGGTTGTGTTGCTTTGGTGATTTCCTTGTTGCATGCTGAAGAAGAAGGAAGCTCCTCCTCCATCTGGCATGGTTGTTCTTAGAATACCACATCATGGCTCACTATTCCTTGCCTAAGGGTCATAGAGCCGATATCCCTTCGACTCCATGATATAACCTAAGAATATGTATTTTTGGCTTTTAGCATCCAATTTAGTTCTTTGAGCATCTGGAACATGTACAAACATTCCCACCCAAAAACTTTCAAGTGTGTAGCTGAAGGTTTCTTACTCGAGTAGGCATGTAAACGGAGTCATCACAACCAGCCCAGTCCACACCACCAACCTTGCTCCTTCCTTTCTCTCTCTATCTATTACCACCATCCCTTCTTCTCCCTCTCTTCCTTTCACTCTCCCACCCTCCCTCTCTCTCCTTCTCCCACCCTCTTCCCTCCCCCTCTCTCACTCTCCTTCATCTCCCTCTCCCTCCCCCTCTCTCACTCTCCTTCATCTCCCTCTCCCTCCCCCCCTTTCACTCTCTCACCCTCACTCTTTCTATCCTTCTCTTTATTCACTCTCTCTATCCTCCCCGCCCCCCTCTCTCTCTCTCCTTCATTTCCCTCTCCCTCCCTCCCTTTCACTCTCCCACCCTCCTTCTCTCTCCTTCTCCCACTCTCTTTCCTCCCCCTCTCTCACTCTCCTTCATCTCCCTCCCTTTCACTCCCCCCTCTCACTCTCTCTATCCTTCTCTTTACTCACTCTCTCTATCCCCCCTCTCTCTCTATCCTTCTCTCTCTCTCTCTCTCTCTCTCTCTCTCTCTCTCTCTCTCTCTCTCTCTCTCTCTCTCTGCTAACTCTCTCTGTCCTTCGCTCTCTTTGGTAGCTATCTCTATCCTCCCCCCCTCTCTCTCCTTCATTACCCTCTCCCTCCCTCCCTTTCACTCCCCACCCTCCTTCTCTCTCTCCTTCTCCCACCCTCTTCCCTCCCCTCCCCCCCTCTCTCTCTTTCTCGTTCGTTTCTCTCTCCCTCCCTCCCTCCCTCTCTCTCTCTCTCTCTCTCTCTCTCTCTCTCTCTCTCTCTCTCTCTCTCTCTCTCTCTCTTTCACTCTCCCATCCTCCCTCTCTCTCCTCTCCCACCCCCTTCTGTCTCTCTCTCCTTGTCCCACCCTCCATTTGCATAATCTCTTCTTCCCTCCCTTTCCCTCCATGTCTCTCTTTCACCTCCTCTCTCTCTCTCTCTCTCTCTCTCTCTCTCTCTCTCTCTCTCTCTCGTATCATCCTCTTTCATTTCATATGTTGCAATTGTCTCATGAGATCTTGCAGGTTGCATAGCATCATACAACAATTGGAAAACTACTGAAAACAAGATCAACTACAAACTGGGTTATGTGAGCATTGTCCACCATCGACATCATCCTTCGTCCTTCTTTGACCTCCCTCTACACGTGACCCCATAGCTGGCCAGATACATATTACTAATGTAATTGTGCTTGTCGCACGCAGGCATGCTGTTTTAGTCTTAGTTGGGATCTAGACTTGAAAATCAATAGAAATCGTACAAATGCTGGGATTTCTAGTATGCACACACGTGATGAAGTGGTATTGTATGGCACACGCACATGATGAATTCCTTAACATATAGTACTTAATATATACTAGTGCCTTTTTCCTTTGAATCACTTAGCATATTTACTCGATTAATAGTGCTTCTCTTCTTGGTTTTCTATAGACATGCATTGCTAGGAGAAAGCACACTTTGGTAAGAAGTGGTGATTACTTAACATATACTAGTGCTTTTTTCCTTGGAATCACTTAACATATATACTAGATGAATAGTGCTTCTCTTCTTGGTTTTCTATAGGCACGTATTGCTAGGACAAAGCACACTTTGGTGTGAAGTGGTATTGTACCACATACACACGTGATGAATTCCTTAACATATAGTACTTCATGAATAAGGATATAAGATGTGAAGTCACGTTGTAGTAGACACACGTGATTAATTACTTAACATATACTAGTGATTTTTGCCTTGGAATCACTTAACATATATACTAGATGAATAGTGTTTCTCTTCTTAGTTTTCTATTGACACTTATTGCTAGGATGAGTTTCTCTTTTTTGGGGGGGAGGAGGCGTAGTAAATGGTTATCTACAAAGCACATGACCTGTATAAGCGATGTGAAGTAAGTATACTATAGTGTATAAGATACCTGATAAATTACTTATTATATAGTTACTAATACTTAGTACATGAATACAATGGTTTTTTCTTGGTTTTTCAACCATGCATTTCTATTTTTCCCTTGGTGAATTCTCACTCTCATGGAGTAACTACATAAAATTTTGATAGACATATTAGCAAAGCTTGGTAGAATATGATTATGGTTTCCTCCAAACCAAATTGGGATTTTAAATTTCTAACTAGTTTAAAAGGTAACTCCCTAAATTAATTAAATTTTTAAATTTGTAACCAATGCAAGAACACAAGTGTCTAATTTACATATAATTTTGAGAATAAATGAATGCAGATTGAAAACTAAACTATATATATGAAACCTCATTTTAAATCTCTATCAATACTTCACATTATTCTATAAAGGATTCACCCAAGTCATAACTACCCACTATAACCCAAGTCATAACTATATATCCTCTTTTTATTCTAGTGTCATCTCTTTTGGTTAAAGAGCGTGTCATCTCTTTGTTAGTTAAAGAATGTATTTTTATACGAATACCGGCCAAACCGTGATGAATCTTAGAATGGTCCAAACACGGACTTTGTTTCTCTTATTATGATCTATCTTTCTTCAGTTTATGTCTCTAACAAATAAAGTTATCTACTCCTTCATAAGAAGACATTACTGAAAATTAAGGGTTAATTCGATGTCCGGGCCATGTTTTCGGGAACACATTTTGTGGCTATGTTTACTACGTAAACCCCTATACGACTTTCTTTTAGTCTAAGCTACCCACCACTATGACCCTATTATACATTATCTAACATGGTTAGATATGGTATAGAAATCACTTACAAATGACAACACGAAACAAGTATCAAGACCCCAAAATTGACCAAAATTGACATCTCTAAAATGACACCAAAATTAATCTTTTATGTCCTCCAAGTATTTCCCACTTATAAACATTAAGTATAGATGCTAAAAATCACCAAGTCAATTGGACCCTAAAATATGGACATATGATTACGTTACATATAATAAGCTTACATCACGATATTGAGCATTACAAAAAATGTCATATAAGCATCACAATATTGCAAAATGTATCACTAGATTCTAAGACCTTTACACATCGTTTTTTTTCTCACATGAAAATTCTCACCATATGCATGTAGCTAGTCAAAATCTATTGAAAGATGCTTGGTCTACTTACTATCCTAAAAATTGGCTTAAAACTCTTTAAAAAAAATTATTGCAAATAATTTAAGTCCTACTAGTATCCATTTTTTAGTGTCTACGAGTATGTTTCTGGACCCATGAACTACGTAGATGCCATGAACCCTTAATACCCTCTAGTAACTATTTAACACATGTTTAGAGAAGCCTGTGCATAAAGTTTTAGCATAAGCTTAATGCATATGTGCTTTAGTAACATGTATATTTGCTTAAACTTGTAGATTGACTTTGTAACATAATCTCACAACCACATAAGACAAACTCAACTTTTCTTCTTCTCAAGGTAAGAGTACTTGTCTTTCAAAATTCCTTTCTTTACTTGTTTATGGTGAACTCCCGAGTGCTTGGGAGAACTTGTTTTCATTATACATAAGGATAAGGCTCATACATTATGGATTTAGGCTTATGCTTATGCATTCTATTTTTATGATGCATAAAGCTTCATGCATAAGGCTTTATGAATTAAGCTTTATACATAAGGTTTTATGTATAAAGCTTGTGTTTTGCCCCTTGTGCAATGTTTTGGCCCTTTTTCTTTTGTGCAGTTGTATTTACTTTGTATGCCATTCTCGACCTTGTGGTCAAACTTTCTTCCTAGCGATGCAACCTTTCTTCTTAGTGATGCACTCTAACTAATAGGCATTTCAAGTTGCCTTAATGTATAGTCAATTTTGAATATAATGCAAAACTTGTAACTTGTTATTTTTGGGAATCTCTCTCTCTCTCTCTCTCTCTCTCTCTCTCTCTCTCTCTCTCTCTCCAAACCTGGGGTAGACTGGGGACATACTAAGTATGTCCCTACTCTATTCTAGGTTTGTTTTTTCAAAAATCGCTAGCATAATCATTGGATATACCAACAATCCCGTACACCAGGGATGCTACCAACGATTGGCAAGTCCAAAAACCCATTAAAAAATGTTGGTATAGGCGCCGGTTCACCCTTCTCTCCTTGTAGTGGGGTTTTCAATATGTGATTCTATTTATGTCCAATGGTCATGAAATTTTATACAAATAGCTAGCTACATTATAAAAACACTTATGTTAAGTTTTATGTAAAGAACACATGAATTTATTGGTCTAGGAGTTAGAATTTAGAGTTTATGGTTCTCATCATTATGGATTATACTTTTAGCTGATGGGCACAAAATTCCATATTTTGTTAGTGATAGCTTGGCATCTATGTGCTCTATGGTGGGGAAAGAAACCTACTCACAATGCAAACACTTAAAAGTGGACTTATGCACTCTAGAAGTGAGTCAAAAGGATATTGGAGTGTAGAAAATGTGTTTTAAAGGGTGTTAGGTATCTACATGGTCTATGGGGAAAAAAAAAGGTACTCCTAAACACTAAAAAATGGGTATTCAATGGACTTTTTTTAATGCAAAAACTATATGCATATGGCTTTATGCTTATGCATAACACTTTTGCATTAAGGAAAGCATAAGCAAGGCAAGGCAAGCTAATACAGGTTTTGACGAGCAGCCATATGCAAGCTATATATAGGTAAGCATCTCCTACCCACCAAATAATCAAACTAGGCATAAACATGCAATGATTATGATTACCTCACACACACTTGATTTGTATCTTGTCACTCGATTCATACCTCACACACACTTGATTTGTAGGTCATCAATCAATTCAAGGGCGGGTTTTTCCATTTTCCTACATAAACACACACAAACAAGTAGGTAGGTGAGAATCAAGACCGAGTGCCTGTGGGCAAGCCATATGCAATAATGGGCAAGCCTATGCAAGCTATGGGCTAGCATAAGCCAAAATTGTGAAGCCTATGTAAGTCATGGGAAAGCATATGCAAGCATGGGAAAGCTTATTCAAGCCACGGGCTAGCATAAGAAAGTATGTGAAAGTCATGGAAAGCCTATGCAAGCCATGGGAAAGCATAGGCAAGTCTATGGAAGCATGGGAAAGCCTATGCAAGCATGGGAAAGCCATGGGAAATAAGATGTTAAAAAGTTTAAAAAATGATAAGAGAGGGTGCCACATATCTTGCAAGCACTCACAATAGTTGAGTATGGCGGGGTGCCTATTCAAGCCTTCTTCTTAAACTACTCTCCACCTAATCAAAAACCATAAAAATAGGTTTATAAGCATAAGAATGTACTAATTAATATACACTATAATGTTAATCTACACTAATTAATCTACTCTCTAACCTCTCTTTACTCCCCACACCATGCTAGTGAAACCCTAATATTGACTATTAGGATCTTGTGCATGAGAGATAAGATTAATCTACACTAATTAATCTAGTCTCCAAACTCTCTTTTCTTCCCCCCGCCATGATATTGAAACCCTAATATTGACCATTAGTGTTTTGTGCATGGGGGATAAGATTAATCTATACTCATTAATCTACTCTCCAAACTCTCTTTACTCTCCCAACACCTTGCTAGTGAAACCCCAATATTGACCATTAGGGTTTTGTACATGGGGGATAAAAGAGATCAATAGATAGTGCATGCATCTCTTGAGGGAGGTAGAACCCTATTGAGAGATCAATAGAGAAGGAAAACCCTACTGAGAGAGTGTAAGAGGGAGAGGGAGAACCTTGGCATGCATATGGAAAATGGGGGAAGAGAGGCAAGTGAAGAAGATTAAGATAAGTAATCTTTTTATAGATCACTCTCATAAATTTATTTTTCTTTTCTTATTTGAGGACAATTATTTCTCATAATTCACTGCAAATAATAGAAATTAATATTGCATTCCTCACATTTGGCTAAGATGCCATGGATGAGGATTTTGAGTATATTCCATCAGAGTCACCTGAGAATTGCACTCATGGCTCCGTCCATGCTCCATATGAATTTCATTCAATAAGAGGAATTTGGAGCACTCTTTATCCATGAAAACAAAATATATTCCATCAGAGTCACCTGAGAATTGCACTCATGGCTCCGTCCATGCTCCATATGAATTTCATTCAATAAGAGGAATTTGGAGCACTCTTTATCCATGAAAACAAAATATACAATGAAAAAAACAAAGAGAACCAAATCACTTATCTCAAGGCTTTCGATGGTCTTCCTTAAGCATATGGAGGGCTTCATCCACCAAGAAGTCTACATTCTCATTTAGTGAAGTTTCCAAATCATAAATGGGAATAACAATATACAAGTGCATTTAGTTATCTTCATCCTCATCAATTTATTTGCATGCTTATTTGATATGAATATGTGTCATGCATGCATAGGCATACCATGCATTCATATACCATGTCAAGAGACAGTGTCTTAGAGTGCATTTCTTAGAGCCATGTACTAAAAGTGCTCGCTCTTTGACACATTAGTAAGACCAATAGCCATGAATGGCATAGCCCCTTGGGAGCCAATAGAGGACCATAGAGAGAGGTTATAGATGATGATGTTATTATGATTAGTAGTAAGCCAATGGTCCCACATGTTTATTTTTGTGTGTGTATGTGTGTGTGAGTACATACATACTCAATATCTATGTATGTGTCCATGTGTGTATGTATGTACAACTTGAAGGTATGACTAAATGTGGTGGACCTATTCTTTCCACCTTCTCTAATTATGTAATAGTATTGATGTGTAATTTCAAAATGAAGAAGCCCTCTCATCCACAAACTTTAGCTAAGGCCTCGAGGGTGTATTTTAGATATGAAGTAATGTTAAAAAAGAATTTTCCACATTAACAATATGCAATGCGTGAGACTAACACTACTACAGGACAGTATATTACCAATGTAAAACACTTGTACTTTCAAACCCACGAGTGTCTATACTCGCGTCGGAAAAAACGTTGCAAAGAAAGTGTCGATAAAAATGTCAAAACACACGTCTATATAAAAGTTGGTACATACGTCCGAACACGCGTCTATACCAATGTCGGTATCTCTGCAGAAATAAGTGTACCTACTTCTATCCCAAAAATAGTTTATTTCCACCATTATTCCATTTTTTTACTGACGGATGCAGGGATTTACTGATGCTTTTTTCAACGAATGCAGGGAATTATCGACGTTGATACCGATGCTTTTACTGATGGATGTAGGTTTTTTTTTGAAATAATGGATCATACAAGTAAAATTGTATACTTGGATACACCTGAATACACCATTTGCTAAAGATTTGAACAAAAAGCTAGATTCAACTGAAATTTGACACACTTAAGTTATCACCACAAACAAAGATGTACAAAATCAAGTTGAGCATCTAAATGCATTACTTGGTGTCAAATGAAAATGAGACATTGATACCAACTGTATGATATGTATACTTATACTTGTCTAGATATACAAAAAAACTACCACATATACGAGCGACCTATATATGCCCACAAGGGGTGCAAGAAAGATTTGTACAATTCCAAAACCAAAAAGATATATACAATACTAAAGCTATGCCAGCTAAAAGGTCTCCAATCTGTGAGCTCCTGTCAACGAGGAGGCTCAAGTACTTCTCTCTACAAAAAAATGCAATACCCACAAATTAGTATATACAAACTTACAAAAAACCTAAAACTGGCATATGGGACGACTTACTTACCAAAACCACAATGTTCCAATCTATATTTTCCCTGTCATGCCTAATGCGCTCAAGCAAGGCATAAGTGCCATGATTGAATGCATAACTCTCCTCCAGCTCTGTAGCCTTGCGTCCAACTACCCTCTCCTCCTGCATACATGAAAACAAAACATAAATTTAAAAAATCTAATATACACTAGTTGGCATACAAATGAGAGGCTACAAAAAGCATGGATACTTACAAAGTACTCATAAAATGAGTCCCATCCACTGCTCTTGAGGTGCGAGCTCCCCACGCTCTGTAGACACTTTGTTGCTGCTCCCTCCTGCTACAAGTATCGTTGAGGATTTTTGGCGTGCGTCCTCACCTTCTCATCCCATGTCTAAGTTAGTCAATGAACCAAGGCTTTCTCCCCCCAATTTTCACTGCTTGGGTGACATCCGACCTCTTGTGTTTCATACAATCTCTTATGAGATCGTAGATCCACTTGTTGGGTGCTTCCTTGCTACTACCTGGGTAGGCTTGAACTCACTCTTGAGTTGATTGCAAATCCTTGTTTTCTTCTCTAATGGAACATGGAGGAATTTGGTTAAAGTGTTATGGGCAAATACTATTTTGCAAAGTTCCCTCACATGGCGGCGCATCTCCTGACCAACGTCATCAAGTACCACCTTCCCTTCCCGCACCGTGTAAAGATATTGATCTGCATTAGGGAGAGGGCTACTACCAAAATGTTGACTAGATCGATGCGAGGAGATGGGGGTGTCAGCCACACTCTGTATAGGTGGACACTTTCATGGAGGGGTAAATGCATCTGTGGCACTACCATCGCCACAACAACCACCACCACCCCTACGATGTGTACCGCGATTGCGGTTGGAGGAACGGTCCGAGGGTGGGGGGGTTTGAGTAGGGGGGACGGTAGTGGTGGTTGACGATGGGCCTGCACCCGCGGCTCGCCACCATGGCTGAAATAGGCTCTAGCCATGGCTGCTTGCTCAGGGGTGGCTTGTGCAATGAAAGCCCAAAATTGGTTAGGGCTCATTATGCATGGAGTAGGTTGGACAGTTGGTTGGGGGGTAATATACTGGGGGTGATTTTCAGGCTATATGTATGGTCCTCCATCTACATATGTGCATGGATATGGTGGATATGAAAGTTATGATTAGGACTAATTAGTACACTAATCAACTTCATTTTAAAAGCACAAAATCAAAATAATATGAAGAGATTAAGGAGAGAAAAAAGGGGCTTACCTCTGAGAGATTACGGATAGATAGTAGTGATATCCAACCTGCAAAAAAAAAACCAAAAAATTAAAAATTAAAACACAATAAAAACTTACAAAAATAAGAAAACCTAAAATCAAAAAAGATGGAAACATAGGAGAGTACATAGATGCAGCAAAAAGAGAGAGAGGAAAACCAAAAGCTCACCGAGGAAAGGGGGTTGAAAAAACCTGCAAAAAAAAACCAAAAAAAAAGAGAGATTAGAACATTTAATTTGGCAAGAATTAAGAAGGAAGCAAGATGCTAGAGTAGGAGAGTGTAGGGATGTAGGAGAGAGAGAGAGAGAGAGAGAGAGAGAGAGAGAGAGAGAGAGAGAGAGAGAGAGACATGCAAATTAGGAAGGAAGCAAGATAAGCTCACTGGGGGGGAAGGGGGTTGAAAAAACCTGCAAAAATTTGAGATTAGAACATTTAAATTAGGAAGAAGCAAGATTTACTCACTAATCTTGGAAGAGGGGAAGCCAAAAATGAGCAAAATAGAGTCCGTGTTTTGGCTCTATTATTTTTCTAGTGTTGGAATAGGCGTCAGAGGTTTCATCAGACTTTAGTCGTTAAAAGTGTCGAAGAGATCGTCGATAAAAATGTTGGAACATGCGTCTGTATTAAAAGTTAGTACAAACGTCGGAACACGCATCTATACCAATGGCGGTATCTCTTTCGAAATAAGTGTACCTACTTCTATCCCAAAAATAGTTTATTTCCACCCTTATTATACGACATTCTTACCGATGTTTTTACCGATGGATGCAAGGAATTACCGACACTTTTTTCGACGGATGCAAGGAATTATCAACGTTTGATACCGAAGCACCGATGGACGTATGTTTTGTTTTTTGCAATAATGGATCATACATGTATAATTGTATACCTGGATACACCTGGATACTCCATTTGCTAAAGATTTGAACAAAAAAGTTGGATTCAACTCAAATTTGACACACTTAAGTTATCACCACAAACAAAGATGTAAAAAATCAAGTTGAGCATCTAAATGCATTACTTGGTGTCAACAATGAGACATTGATACCAATTGTATGATATGTATACTTATACGTGTCCATATATACAAAAAAATCGTCGCATATACGAGCGACCTATATATGCCCACAAGGGGTCCAAGAAAGATTTGTACAATTCCAAAACCAAAAAGATCTATACAATACTAAAGCTATGCTAGCTAAAAGGTCTCCTATTTGCGAGCTCCCATCAATGAGGAGGCTCAGGTACTGCTTTCTGCAAAAAAATGCAATACCCATGAATTAGTATATACAAACTTACAAAAAAACCTGAAAATGGCATATGGTATGACGTACTTACTGAAACCATAGCGTTCCAGTCTATATTTTCCCTATCATGCTCAATGCGCTTAAGCAAGGCATAGGTGCCATGCTTGAATGCATAACGTTCCTCCAGCTCAGTAGCCTGGCATCCAACCACCCCCCTCTCCTACATACATGAAAACAAAACATAAATAAAAATAATCTACTATACACTAGTTGGCATACAAACAAGAGGCTACAAAAACCATGGATACTTACAATGTACTCCCCATGCTCTCTAGACGCTTTGCCGCTACTCCCTCCTGCTGGAAGTATCGTTGAGGATTTTTTGTGTGCTTCCTCACCTCTCCTCATCCCATGTCTCTTGGTCAATGAACAAAGGCTTTTCTTCCCCTGTTTTCACCGCTTGGGTGATATCTGACCTCCTGTGTTTCGTACAATCTCTCATGAGATCGTAGATCCACTTGTTGGGTACTTCCTTGCTACCTAGTGGAGGCTTGAACTCACTCTTGAGTTGATTGCAAATCCTTTTTTTCTTCTATAATGGAAGGTGGAGCAATTTGGTTAAAGTGTCGTGGGAAAATACTATTTTTCATAGTTCCCTCACACGACTATGCATCTCCTTACCAACATCATCAAGTACCATCTTCCCTTCCCGCACCGTGTAAAGATGTTGATCTTGCATTAGGGAGAGGGCTACTACCAAAATGGCGACTAGATCAATGCGAGGAGATGGGGGTGTCGGCCACACTCTGTATAGGTGGACACTGTCGTGGAGGAGTAAATGCATCTATGGCACTATCACCACCACAACAACCACCACTACCCCTATGACACGTACCACAACTGTGGTTGGGGGAATGACATGAGGGTGGGGGGTTTGAGTAGGGGGGATGGTATGCATGTAGGTGTGACGGTGGTGGTGGTTGATGATGGGACTCCACCCAGTTCACCATGGATGAAATAGGCTCTAGCCATGGCCGCTTTCTCGGGGGTGGCTTGTGCAATGAAAGCTCGAAATTAGTCAGGGCTCATTATGCATGGAGTAGGTGGGACCGTTGGTTGGGGAGTAATGCCAGGGGTGATTTTCGGGCTATATGTATGGTCCTCCATCTGGATATGTGCATGGATATGGTGGATATGCAAGTTATTATTAGGACTAATCAACACACTAATCAACTTCATTTTAAAAGCACAAAATAAAAATAATATGAAGAGATTAAGGAGAGAAAAAAGGGGCTTACCTCTGAGAGATTACGGATAGATAGTAGTGATATACAACCTACAAAAAAAAAGCAAAAAATTAAAATTTGAACACAATAAAAACCTGCACAAAAATAAGAAAACATAAAAGCAAGAAAGATGGAAACATAGAAGAGTGCAGAGATGCAGCAAAGAGAGAGAGAGAGAGAGAGAGAGAGAGAGAGAGAGAGAGAGAGAGAGAGAGAGAGAGAGAGAGAGAGAGAGGAAAACCAAAAGCTCACCACCACAGGGAAGGGGGTTGAAAAAACCTGCAAAAAAAACCCAAAAAATAAGAGATTAGAACATTCAATTTGGCAAAAATTAGGAAGGAAGCAAGATGCTAGAGTAGGAGAGTGTAGGGATGTAGGAGAGAGACAGGACATGCAAATTAGGAAGGAAGCAAGATAAGCTCACCGGGGGGGAAGAGGGTTGAAAAAACCTACAAAACAAAACCCAAAAAAAAGAGATTAGAACATTTAAATTAGGAAGGAAGCAAGATGTTAGAGTTGGAGAGTGTAGGGAATTAGGAGAGAGAGAGAGAGAGAGAGAGAGAGAGAGAGAGAGAGAGAGAGAGAGAGAGAGAGAGAGAGAGGACATGCAAATTAGGAAGAAGCAAGATTTACTCACCGATCAAGGAAGAGGGGAAGCCAAAAATGAGCAAAATAGAGTCCGCGTTTCGGCTCTGTTTTTTTCCAGTATCGGAATAGGCGTCGGAGGTTTCGTCGTTTAGTCATTAAAAGTGTCGGAGAGATCGTCATTAAAAGTGTCAGAGAGATCGTCAGTAAAAACGTCGGTATATGAGTACCAATATGTGTCTAGAATATTACCGACATTTTTTGATGTTATCTTTGACGTATGTTCTGACACGAAAGATTATTATATTTTAAAAGTGTATACAATCTTTGAAATTTCCCGTTCCCAACACATTTCCCATGAGAATTTAAAATTTGGCTGACTAAACTATGGCCTTATATATAAAGGGTCATTCCTCCTGTCCCAAAAAACACAAATTTACAATCATGGATGGTGTGAACACTACAAACACGGGGGGACATCCGAACATAGAGGAGAAATGCTTGTACCCTTGTAATCGGTGTGAGTACCAAATCTCTCGAGACGACGAAGAATTTGCAACGAACGTGTAGAGAAAAACGATATATTTCTAGTTGAGCATCTAAATGCATTACTTGGTGTTGGGAATGTGTGTCCTCAAAATGAGCAAACAGATCGATTACTTAGACCTTCAACCTGAGCGGAGTACTAGATGGATAACAACTCACGCAAGTACTAATCAACCTCATGGTGAAGAAGAAACTATGGTGGACTCTCTGACATATTTAGAGAAAGACATGGATGACATGATAGACGCTCTACATAGAGAAAAGCAAGACACTACAAGGAAAAGCGATTATAGGCACGTTTTTAGACGTGTTTTGATAACGTGATTTAAATTGTTAACGGGCGTGTCTATAATCGTGTCTAAAAGCGTATCTATAGACACACATCTATATACGCATTTACTTACGCGTCTATATATAGATGCCAATATAGATGCCTAAGTATACGCACATATAGATGCGCTCTAGAATTAAAAATAGCTTCCAGAGAGCTGCCTGTGCAAATGTACAACTGCATTTTCTACACATGTAGCTGCATTTTCTACACATGCAGCTGCATTTTCTACACATACAGCTCTCTGGTTTAAGGTTTTTCTTACTTGTACATAGAGACGAATCAATATCAGCAAAGATATCAACATAAAAACATAGATATGCACAAAAAGATTTGTGAACACACTTCGAATATTGATTAAAGAAGATGAGAAATTACATTTTATATCCAAAAATTTCTCCATTCATGATTATAGCCACGTAAGGCTTGAATAAAAGCATAGATACATAAAGAAGATGAAAAATTTCATCTTATATCCAAGAAATTGTCCATACATGATGGTAGCCACATGAGGCTTTAAAAAGAAACATAGTTGCATAAACCAAAACTATACATGAAGAAAAACTACAAGGAAAACTACTCGGAGGAGTCATCACTCTCCGAGTCATCTTGTCTGCCTTGTGCCTACACAAAGTGAAGATATATATAAATAAAAATAGAAAGTATTATAAAGGTTGAAACATGTTTTGTAAATAAAAATGAAAAGTATTACTTGCATTGGTGTTCTCCTTGCTTGATTGTATTATTCATCAGAGATGATCCCTTCATCGTGAAGGTAATCCAATGTATCTCCTCTACTGTGTGTGTGACGATGGTAGCTAGTCTCTGCTGGGGTAGGATCTCTACCCACAATGTCACGCTACATCACAAGACAAACATTATAACACAACTCAAATAGAGAGAATACAAAGAAAAGACATGAAGTTGCACTATACATACAAACTCAGCCTCCCATGATGCATGACCTCTAGATCCAAAGTGCAACAATCCATATCGCTCCATCTGTATTTTCCATGCTTCTCTTTGCTGGTTCACTTCTCCCAAAATTGTAAATTTGGCCATGGTCCCTCTCTCACTTCTATCTCTCTCTAGTTTGCGCGTCTATGGACCTTCAACGCGAGCGGAGTACTAGACGGATAACAACACAAGCAAGTACTAATCAGCCTCATGGTGAAGAAGAAACTATGGTGGACTCTCTGACATATTTGGAGAAAGACATGGATGACATGATAGACGCTCTACATGACACAGGGGATATCGAGTGAGAAACAACGCAAGAGATGGGCGGTATCCATCGACATATGGAGTAGACCTCAAGGAGAAGAGCAAGAGTTGCATAGGCTGGCCCATAAACCTCTGTATCATGGTGCACGTATATCCTATTTTGTGTACATGCCTCACAATGCTAAACTTACAATCAATATTTGGATGGTATGATACTAGCATATCAAAACTTTTTGCATAAGTACTTATCACGTGTGCAAAATCCATATTACAATCCATTGGTATGGACTACAATTCCTACCACGCTTTTCCAAATGATTGTGTTATTTATCGACACGAGCATGCAGGCATTGCACAATGTCCACAGTGTGGAGAATCCAGATATAGGAAAGATGTCCAAGGAGAAAGGGTTTAAAAGTACTCAGGTATTTCCCTATCATTCCACGAATTCAAACCATGTTCAAGTGTAAATCCATGGTGTCTATGATGTCTTGGAATTGAACCACTAGAGCCATGAATGATGTTATGATGCGTGTGCCCACTGATTGCCCTGCATGGAGACACATTGAAGAGAAGTGACCAGACTTTAATGAGGAACCTCGTAATATTCGCCTCAGGCTAGCTATGGATGGTGTGAACCCATTTGGTCTTAAAAGTTCAATATGGAGCACATGGCCAGTTTGTCTTGTGAACTACAATCTTCCACATATTTTTCTCTTATTAATAGTCCTTGGGAAGTACAAGGTGGCTAACAAGGATGTGTACTTAGCCTCGTTAATAGAGGAGCTACAAAGTTTGTGGGAAGGAGTTGATGTTCATGACATGTTAAAGAGGTTTGGACAAAGGGAGTTCTCATTACGAGGAATACTAATGTGGACTATGCATGATTGGCTAGGCTACGGAGAATGCAGTGGTAAACTATTTTGTTATTATGTAATAGCTATTGATATATATGTGGATGGTTGTGTAATATTATTTGTTTTAATATAGGACTATCAATCTCTAGATAAAATGCGTGCCCTTTATGTGGACCTAGACTAGATTCTCAACATTTACGAGGCTTGAGAAAGATGGTGTATGAGGGTCACAAGAAGTATCTACCAGAAGACCATTAGCTACATGAGGGTTATTTGGGAGATGACCTCCTCCTACACTAAAGGCAAGCGATTGTAAGAGAGCATGGGAGGACAACGAAGGGTCTCCACCCCCTGGAATGGAGCGGCTTTCCATATTCTACCGACTACCATATTGGGAAGGTCCTCTAATTAACCATTTGCTTGACCTTATGCATATTTTTATAAATATAGCCATATGATGGTAAGTTGCTATTACCTAAAGCTCCTTGGGTATTGACAAAAGAAGATAAAGCTCAAGTTAAGAAGTGCATTTTGGAGTTTCATACTTTGAGTGGATGCATGCACTGCCTAAAGGGGGCATTTACAAAGGATAATGAGCTCTCCGGCTAAAATCACATGATTGGCACAAGTTCTTGTAATTTGTCTTGCCTGTGTGGCCATAAAAGGTTGCCTCACCGACAACATAAAGGATACAATATACAAGATTGGCACCGTGTTCAATTGGATTTCATTGAAGGAGATAAGAAAAGACACTTTGGAAGTAGCCCGCTTAAATGCAATAGAAGCAATTACATTAGTGGAGAAATTTCTCCTGACCAACATCTTAACCATACAAATGCACCTTCTAGTTTATGTTGTGGATGAGGTGGCTGTGGTGGCAGGGGTTGTCCATTCACGTTGGATGTTCTTTTTGGAGAGGTTCATGAAAACACTAAAAGTGTTTGTTCATCAAAGAGCTCACCTAGAGGGAAGTATGGCAATGGGATGGCTTGTGCAAGAATCCCTCGTGTACATCACAGAGTTTCTTAGTACCGTAGACCTTGAAATGCCTAAACTCTGGTCAATGGAAGAGGATGATAAGGTAGTTGGAGAACAACCACAAGGACAAGGGATTGAGAGAAGCATGGATGTGGCCTTATGAGATAAGATCAATAAATTTTGCATCTTAAACTCAAAGAGTATGCAAAAGTGGATCGAGCGGTATGGATAGGCATAGAACAAAAGGAATCGAGCTCGTCAAGCTTTTTGAAGGAGTCGGACTATGACTCGCCAACCATACCCTTCCCATCACTTGCTATAATTCCAGACTTTCCATCAAGTAGATGGCTCCAACAAACCTTACAAGAAGAAAAACTTTGTGATGAAGTTATTTACGGATGAGGAAGAGGAGCTTGCATACGATTGTGACTACCATGTAGGTAATTTCATTCATTCTAAGCCTTGATACGTTCACATGTTTTCCAAATATTATTTATAATTTCTCCATAATCTAACAATGTGTTATTTTCTTTTAGTATCGAAAATTTGCAACATTGTGGTCACATGGACGCCATTTTCGAGTGGAGCGACTTTATTGCAACATGTATAGCGACGGTTTTCAACGTTTATAGCGATGGTGTTTTCAACATTTATAGCGATGTTTTTTTTAAAGTTTATATAGAAACCTATATAGACGCTTATTCTGATGCCACGGAGAGGCATCAAAAAATGTCATTGGAACATAGGCATCGTGTAGTAGTGTAAGGCTTAGGAGAAAAAAATATCATCATTTTGGAAAAGAGGGAATAAAATCATTCAAAACAAGACTTGTAAGTCAACATGCCTTTTTTATACTGCTTAGTTAGCATTACACTATGACAGGGGGTGTAATTGTGATTTTTTTAAATGAAAATGAACATGTAAAAAACTCCACAAGCGTCGATATGCACGCCGATATGAAACCGTTAAAATTCTCACCAAAAACAATGAATAAAGAAGCGTCAAAATACATGTTGTTATCTTGCGACAATGTTTTTGATGCTTTTACTGCTGACACGTATTTTGAATCCTATACCAACATGAGCTTCGATACATATATCGACAACTACTTCGAAGGATGCAAGTTTTATTTATTTTTGGCATAATGGTACATTTGAACGCACCACTATGCCACTATTAAATAGTATTTACAACATCTGTACTCAAAGGTCACAAAACATGAATTTTATTACTAAGAAGAAGTTACATATTGTCTATTTATTTATGTTTACAAAATATGCTCATGGAGATGGCAAAAAAGTATTTAAAGGCATTGCTCATATACGCAGTGCCTTGGATGCAAGGCTGAACCTAATCATTGGTGGCCTTAGGGTTTGGCATTGTTTCTTGCAAAGAATATTCATAATGCAAAAACTCAGAAATGGCAAGTGATGCAAAACTATTTGATGGGTGCAAAATGTAGAGGCTTACCATATTGACCACATATGTCTAGTTGACGTTGACACCCTCTTGCTCAAGTTGTTGAAGGAGGGCATCGTGTCATGCTTATTTCAACTGCCATTTCGATAACACGAGTATCATCAAAACTAGATGTTGAAAATTGAAGATCTTGTAGGAGTGTTACTTTAAGGGCTCCAACTATTTCTATATTGTGTGATCTAATTAAAGCAGACTACAAACTATGATCCTTCTCTTACTACTGAGGATATTGAAATGATGAAAGATACTAGATAGAAAGCATTAAAGAAACAATTC
This sequence comes from Cibotium barometz, assembly GCF_041138505.1. Taxonomy (NCBI): domain Eukaryota; kingdom Viridiplantae; phylum Streptophyta; class Polypodiopsida; order Cyatheales; family Cibotiaceae; genus Cibotium; species Cibotium barometz. The sequence continues at coordinate 36,618,785 of NC_141074.1, read as the reverse complement.
ACAAACGTAGGTGTCCATCTACTCCCGGAGGTACTATATATTTTGACTCTTTTTATTATTTTGTAATATTTGTTATTTTTCTCATAAATGTGTGATGTTAAATATCACATTGTGCCATTGTAGGAACTGGAGGAGATTTCTTGGGTGATGCATATATAGGTATGATCAAGTAGCCATTTGCTAGTAATTAGTGCTTATGCATAAAGCAAGTGTGGCCTTTCCATAGAGAATCAATGCATGTGTAAGAGGCTATATTTAAATGCCATGGATTGGTGTATATAGAGCCCTTACATAGATAGAGCATATACATATGTGCAGTCTATATATAGATGCTATGCATAGATCCCATACATAGATACATCATATGGATATATGTGTGGCATATGTGTCGCCTATTCATGTTTTGATCTTATTTAAATTCATTTGTTAAGGCCTTCATCCGTTATCTCAAATACAAAGTACTCTCATGGCATTGATAAGGGTTGAGTTAAAATTATCTATATGAAGTGTGGCTTGATTTGAAAGTGTGACCTAATCTAGATAGTTCTGCAAAACTACACTAGGATTCAAAATAACTGTATACAGAAACAACATATATATTGTTCTTAACAATGCATAAAGCTTGCATAAGCATAGGGAAGCTTATTATTTTCATAAGTCACCCTATGATCATGCATCACCTTATGGATATATTGGGACATGGGCATGTACATGAATATACGAGGACATGCATAGAGCTTGAAAAGCTGTGCATAAACATGGGGTGGGCATGGGAATAAACATGGGTGTAGCTATGGGAATGGCGGGAGGGGGGGTTTTTTCATGGGTGTGAGCATGGGAATGGACATGGACAAGGGTGTGCACATGGGCATGGACATGGGAGTGGATATAAATCCAAGGATGGACTAGGTTCTTGTTTTGCGTGATCTTGTATTGATGTTTTTTTCCTTGCATTGCCTTCATCATATGTATATTTCATTCCTTGAATTTATGTCTCTTAATCAATTCATTAGTGTCTTCAGATTTTCTCAGGAACTCTTCCACTGGTGGCCCATCTACGGATCCTATAGCCACTCCACTACCTATCATGCCCCTCTTACATCCGATCATGACTCATCTAGACCTAGGGCATCCGCACACCTACACCCATAATCCTTGCCTCTAGCCTAGGGTTTATTATAGTATGTATGGTCGTGGACCAATGATGTATTAAAAGCCAGCCATCATACTTGTATATATGGGTAGAGATAGGAAATGGATGGTCATGCAAAGCCCATTTACATAGGGTGGTTACATGATAAGGGCCACCACTTTTGACAATCGAGCACCCGTAAAGGCAGCCTAAAATAGGCATCTCCATAAGTTAAAGGTCCAATCTCTCATGGTTACATTTGGAGTTTTGTGGCATGGTGTTTGTGATTAGAAATCCAAGTTCTTTTAGGGGATATTCAATTGCACAGAAGTTTCAGTGTTTGCACTATTCAACTTACAATATATGTCGTACATAAAATGCTTAGTACTTATATATCCAAAACTTCAATGATCATCCCAATTTGTACATGAAAATAACACATTGCATAGAACTTAACTTGATTTATTGGGATTTTGTTTGCGTGTCTATCTATTTTTTTTAAAAAATCTCCACTTAATTTTGTAAAACAACATGTGATTTTCTATTAAAAATCTTGGAAAATGTGAAGCTTATCATTGAAGATCCAATAGTGAGAAGTTGGATAAATATATTTAAAATGTGTCCATATGGTCATTTTTTAATTTTAACGATTGAATTTCTTTTTATCTTCTGTAGAAAATTCACTCAGTCCATAAAAGGAGCTATAGAAGTTAATAATTTAATTATTAAAATTTAAAATGACCCTTATTGCACTCCAATTTCTTGTGGATAAAATTAGTGGATTAAAAAAAACAAGTTGAGTGAATTTGAGTAAGGGAATTCCATTTTCTAGCCATCTTAATCAAAATTTGAGTAAGGGAATTCCATTTTCTAGCCATCTTAATCAAAATTTTCCTCTTTGTCTAGCCAAAGTCTAAAACAATCCTCTTGCGTACATGGCATGCCACATCACATGCATGGCGTTGTTTCCTCACCTTTGAGCATGAGAAATGCCCAGTTGGAGGTCCCATATTAGTAAATATTTTCTATGTGGCAAAGCGCTCCCCACCTCATCATCATTTTCTTGGTTTTTTTAGAATTATTATTAAATTTTAAAATTAAAAAATATAATATTTTAATGTAAATATATGTAAAATTTATAAAATAACTAAATATTACTTATTAAATAAATAAATAAATATTATTTATCAAATAATTAATTAATTTTTAATTTTTAAAAAATAATTATCTTTAAAAACATAAGTTAAATTGGTAAAATTCTAGATATTATCCATAATCTAGTTCTAACTAATGAAATGCTTACTCGCTTAGTGTGTATAGCCTAATTATTTTCTAAAACAACTTAACAATAAAAAGATAACTTTCAACACATGATACTAATTTAACATAAATATTATTATTTTTACTTACACAAAAATAATATTTTCATGATTTAAATCAACACTAAATATTTTTATCAATATCATGCTATTTTGAAAAAAAACACACAAGACTACTCAATATATATATATATATATATATATATATATATATATATATATATATATATATATATATATATTCTTAATAATATGTATATTACTTTATTTAAATTAAAAATATAATTTTACTTTGTACCTTTTTAAAGGCATATAATTGTTTTTTTGTTCTCAAGGTCTGAATTGTATAAATCAAGAACAAAGTACAAAACGAGGATAAAATAAGCTCTTTTATAGTAAAATCTTTTTTATTGAAAGCTTGCATTTTTATCAAAAGCTTCCTATTGAAAATCTTTTGATTGAAATGTAATAGTTAAAATGTATAATCCATTATACGTGACATCACTATATAATACATTTGTATAAATATGTTAAAACATATAATCCACTATATGTGATGTCACCATATTTATATGTTCGTATAGATATGCTAAATGTATTAAATGGACATTACTCACATATAAAAAAATACTCGAATAACTTATAATGCAACTTGGTCGAGTCCTTAGTCTAAGAGCTTCTTTAACTGATCCTTCAACTCAATTGCTTCAAGCACATGTATTTTATAGGCTTTCTTTACCACACGGCTAATACCTAGTTCTAGGGTAATTTCATGATCTACTTCCTGTAAAGATAGTAGATGGGTAAGCTCGTCTGGAAATACATCAACAACTATTCCAATTCATATCCTTGTATGTGAGTTTAGGAATTTTTGAGTTTAACAGTGTAGATACTTAGCCCCTTTATCAATCCCTTAATTAGTCTAGAAATAGCCCCTTTCTCAATCCCTTAATTAGTCTAGAAATTTTATGCAAAGATGAGTGGCCCTAATTTCCTTAGAGTATGACCTTGTTAAATGAATCATCCTTAATACAAGTCATCGTTTCCTCATTGTTGTGCAAGATGTCAACTTGCTTTGCTATAAGTCAATCCATCCCTTAGATTCCATCATACATTCCTAAAGGTAATATCGAGAATTCATTAGAGGTTTCGCTCAACAAGGGTAAACTTAAGGTTTTTAGTTATCAAATCCCTACTAGTGACTAATTTTAAGCTAATCCCACGGGTAGATTTTTATGTGTTGAGATTTAAATCCCTACCCACGCGCTAATTTCACACTAAACATGATGGAGACAAAAATGAACGATTACTCCCAAAATCGATGAGAAGGGTAAACTGGCATGAATAGAGGCAATCGGTATATTTGCTCCACATTGTGAATCCATATGCCCTTTATCAAAGCACTTAAGACACCTCCCTTCAACTCAAGCATTTTCTTTTAGCTCCAAAGACATGTAAGATACCTCAATTATTTTTGTCTTATATGCTTAGAAGGTTCTTAGTTGATCAAAGCTTCTTGCTTCAAAGGGTTGATTATTATGACCTTTTGCTCTGACACTTAATTGGTTGCATATAAAAATAATTAACTAGGATGAGGACTATTGATCACACCCCATCAAGTCCTAAAAAACACAAAAACCATCAAAAAATAGGCCAAACTAGCTCCCGGGTCTTGGGTAGGGGACATGAGCATGAGTCTAGAAATATGAGTTGTGAACGTATAGACATGTGAACGTATAGATGTGTACTTGAAAATGCGAACCTTTAGACGTAAGCCTGAAGACATGAGTTTAGAGGTAGGTATACCTCTAAACTCATGTGTACTTGAAAATGCGAACCTTTAGACGTAAGCCTGAAGACATGAGTTTAGAGGTAGGTATACCTCATAGAGTACATACCAATTATTTCTCCTTGTCATAAAATATGTACTAGCTATAAATTGCAAGGAACATTCTTGTCCTCCATAATTATTGGGAAATGAAGTATATTTATTACCCACTAACTGTACACATTATCCATGTCATAGGCCCAATTCCAGCTAGATTTATGTACCCCAAGTAGGCTCATTTCATATAGGGAGGTATGTGAGCTGAGTTTAAAAAATGCTTAAACTTGTAGACGTGAGTCAAAAGGCATGAACCTGAACACATGAGCTAAGAGATGTGAGCGTATATATGTGAGTCTAGAGGCATGAATCTAGACACATGAGTCTAGTAGCAAAAAAAAAAAAAACTTCTTTGAACCCATTTTTTAGACCTACTCAGAAACACCCTCGATCCATGATTCTATCAATACAAAAATTCTTGTTAAGTCCTTTTATTTACAATTCAAATCCGACTTTAGATCCAACTGATTCTCGGGTTCTTTAGATTGGTCAGCTCTCCACAGAATCATGGGATAAAGATCCCTTATATAGAACTCATTATCAGATAGCAATTCATTCAGAACATATCATTCATATTCTTAACACAATAATGGTCCATCATACCGAAAATTCCATCTGAACATTCCTCCATGGAAGTTTCAGTTATGCAGGTTTTTAATTTGTCATCCCTTAACTGGATCCACTAGGTCAAGTGTCAATAGTAGCAATCTGTCAGTACAATCCACTAATCTCGTAGTGATTTGCTGAAGTCCTTATCGTCATTCCAGTTTCGAACATCATCACAGGGACTCGTCCCATTCATCCTCATTGTGGCTTTGTTCAATTGATCACTTTTCAACCAAAATTCAAGAATCATCTCAATCAGAATCCAAATCAACTCATCAATTCTCAACCAGAATCTTAAAATCATATCAATCACATTCGAGTTCATCATCCGGATATAGCATTTTTACTTATAATTTCAAGGTCTTAGATTTACTCGTATATACTGCCAGTAATAAAGAGCTGTAGTTATACCCTTGGTATATACGCGTAGTCACGGTCCTTGGAATTATAAGGTAAATACCATCATGACTAGGCCTCAAGCAAGTCAAGGATTTCCATACAATTGCGGTAATTCATCTGAAGACCCACTTTCAATTTTATGAATCTTCATTTTGAATATCAATTTGTATGAATTTTATCACACAATTACAACCTTTTATTGTTACTTCACAAATTTTTGTCATTTTTGGCTTTTCAGTTGATCCACTTTAGTCAATTCGCTCTGATACTAGCTGAAAGATCCCTGTCCCCTCCGCGCAACGGATTCGGGGGGTGCTAGCAGTGAAAGTAGCACTTCTTGTGCGGGGCAGGATCCCTCACTCGGGGCCTCACCCACCACGGATATCTGGACAAGAGGATCATAGAAACCAACGCTTTTTTTCCCCATCGAGAGGCGCAGCCGTTGATTCTTTTTCCATAGAACAATTACTATCCGGGATTTACTTCATCTATCGTACTATAACAGAATTGAGGCTTATTTTACGGATCCATCAGTCCAGCCTAACCCCATCCAGTCCCATGGGTTAGCCAACCGCCAACCACTATAGTGATGGGATCCAATTAGGAATTTGGTTAGGTTTTGTCCCGAGTACAGGGAAAAGAGTTCCCTGATCCAATTAGGAATTTGGTTAGGTTTTGTCCCGAGTACAGGAATTTGGTTAGGTTTTGTCCCGAGTACAGGGAAAAGAGTTCCCAGGCCCCATGGCCGGATATTCATGCAAATTTAACGCCAATCACACCACTTACACATCCAATATGAAATTGCCTTTTTCACAGCTTCAGTTATCTTTAAAATAGTCATTTAATGAAACCATAGTGTCACTGATCATAATCCTCCAAAATATTTGGTTGAATCCTAATTTCCAATCATTCCTTCATCGGTGTACCTATGGCATCATTGGCAACCAGAACGCTCACCACCTGTCCCTAAGGGACCTTTTCGATAGTTCCTAACTCATAGTACCTGACAATATAATCACTTATAAAAATCAAGATGGAATCTCCATTGAAGATCAGCAAGATCAACCACCAATAGGTCCATATAAAAGAGCCATGAACTCATTCGTTGAGGACCAGCAAGGTCAATCAACCAGATCCATGCCCGGTTTCAGAAAACAACTCTTACTCCTTGTTTCAATATCTTCCACAACGCACGTGTGGGTATCTTCGACGACCCAGAGCCCGAGCACCGTATGGTCAGCACCCTCTAGGATCCTTCGCAGGTGACCTAGTGCTTCACTCATAGGTCGCTTCCTTGGTCCCTCATATCCACCGTACCAGAAGCTCACCATTTAAATCGAACCGAGGCTGGTCAAGACCTCGGCGACCTTGCTACGCGAGACATCCTCCGTTGACTCTCCGTCAGCTATTGTAACTTTATCAGTTAGGTCACCACCACGACCTCATTCACAAGATGGTCAAAAGGCTTCCCTAGCATTTTTGACATAAAACAGTCATTTAAAAATAGGTCATAAATACAATTCCTATAATGAACTCTCGTCTTTCACATTGTTCCACATCCGTCCACATTACTTAATCCATATCCAATTCATATGTATCACATCCCATGTCATACATTTACATCCGATTCGCATGACATCACATCTCATTCATTCACATCCTGATTCACATCTCATTCATTCACTCACATCATCGATATCACATCCTTTCACATACACATCCATTCTTCCAGATACACATCCACATCCATTCTTCCACATACACATCTACATCCATTCTTCCACATAAACATCCACATCCATTCTTCCACATACACATCCACATCCGTTCTTCCACATACACATCCACATCCATTCTTCCTCATACACGTCCACATCCATTCTTCCACATACACATCCACATTCATTCTTCCCCATACACATCCACATTCGTTCTCATTACATCACATCTTATCACATCCCATACACATCTTATCACATTCATTCACATTCATTCACATCCCATATATCTCTTATCACATCCATTCACATTCTATCACATCCCATACACATCTTATCACATCCATTTTCATTCTATCGCATCTCGTTTACATCTTATCACATCCTATCACATCCCATATACCTCTTATCACATCCATTCACATTCTATCACATCCCATACATATCTCATCACATCTTATTTTCACCTTATCTCATCCATTCACATGCTAATCCCATTTAGTAGCTTTTTCTAGGTTGATCCCGATAGTGGGACTTTTTCTAAATTTCATCTTTGAATTTAATAAAACTACTCATTAATTCCAATATGCTAGGAATTTCTCTTTTCCCATCTCAATGATGGAATTCCAAATGTCATAGGAATTCCTCTTTTAACATTTAAATATTTCTCATAGATAAAATAAATTTATTTAAATTTTATCTTAAAATTTTATTAAAATACTCATTAATTCCAATATGCGAGGAATTTCTCTTTTCCCATCTCAATGATGGAATTCCAAATGTCATAGGAATTCCTCTTTTAACATTTAAATATTTCTCATAGATAAAATAAATTTATCTGAATTTCATCTTTGAATTTAATTAATTTCAATATGCTAGGAATTTCTCTTTTCCCATCTCAATGATGGAAGTCCAAATGTCATAGGAATTCCTCTTTTAACATTTAAATATTTCTCATAGATAAAATAAATTTATCTAAATTTTATCTTTCAATTTATTTAAACTACTCATTAATTCCAATATGCTAGTAATTTCTCTTTTCCCATCTCAATGATGGAATTCCAAATGTCGTAGGAATTTCTCTTTTAACATTTAAATATTTCTCATAGATAAAATAAATTTATCTAAATTTTATCTTTGAATTTAATTAAAATACTCATTAATTCCAATATTCTAGGAATTTCTCTTTTCCCATCTCAATGATGGAATTCCAAATGTTATAGGAATTCCTCTTTTAACATTTAAATATTTCTCATAGATAAAATAAATTTATCTAAATTTTATCTTTGAATTTAAATAAAATACTCAATAATTCCAATATGCTAGGAATTTCTCTTTTCCCATATTAATGATGGAATTCAAAATGTCATAGGAATTTCTCTTTTAACGTTTAAATATTTCTCATAGATAAAATAAATTTATCTAAATTTCATCTTTAAATTTAATTAAACTACTCATTAATTCCAATATGCTAGGAATTTCTCTTTTTTCATCTCAATGATGGAATTCCAAATGTCATAGGAATTCCTCTTTTAACATTTAAATATTTCTCATAGTTAAAATAAATTTATCTAAATTTCATCTTTGAATTTAATTAAACTACTTATTAATTCCAATATGCTAGGAATTTCTCTTTTCCCATCTCAATGATGGAATTCCAAATGTCATAGGAAGTCCTCTTTTAACATTTAAATATTTATCATAGATAAAATAAATTTATCTAAATTTCATCTTTGAATTTAATTAAACTACTCATTAATTCCAATATGCTAGGAATTTCTCTTTTCCCATATTAATGATGGAATTCCAAATGTCATAGGAATTCCTCTTTTAACATTTAAATATTTATCATAGATAAAATAAATTTATCTAAATTTAATCTTTGAATGTAATTAAAATACTCATTAATTCCAATATGCTAGGAATTTCTCTTTTCCCATCTCAAGGATGGAATTTCAAATGTCATAGGAATTCCTTTTTTAACATTTAAATATTTCTCATAGTTAAAATAAATTTATCTAAATTTTATCTTTGAATTTAATTAAACTACTCATCAATTCCAATATGCTAGGAATTTCTCTTTTCCCATCTCAATGATGGAATTCCAAGTGTCATAGGAATTCCTCTTTTAACATTTAAATATTTCTCATAGATAAAATAAATTTATCTAAATTTTATCTTTGAATTTAATTAAAATACTCATTAATTCCAATATGCTAGGAATTTCTCTTTTCCCATCTCAATGATGGAATTCCAAATGTCATAGGAATTTCTCTTTTATTATTTAAATATTTATCATAGATAAAATAAATTTATCTAAATTTCATCTTTGAATTTAATTAAACTACTCATTAATTCCAATATGCTAGGAATTGCTCTTTTCCCATCTCAATGATGGAATTCCAAATGTCATAGGAATTCCTCTTTTAACATTTAATTTTTTCTCATAAATAAAATAAATTTATCTAAATTTTATTTTTGAATTTAATTAAAATACTCATTAATTCCAATATGCTAAAAATTACACGTTCCTCATTTAAATATTTGAATTCCAATATGGTGGAAATTCCTCTTTCATCATTTAAATTTATCTATGCAAAAAGATAAATTTAATAAAAATCTTTCTTTAATTTTTAAATAAAATATACATTATTTTAGCATCTCAAATTTTCTCTTACTTCATTGGAATACATAAATTTCCATTGTCATGGGGATTACTCTTTTAACATAAAAATGAATTACTAGAAATTTCTCTTTTTCATAATTAATTATTTTATATAAACATAAAAATTAAATTTTTCATGATTTTAATGAGAATCATTCAATTAATCTAGGATGATTAATCCTAGAATATGGTAGGAAGTCATCTTTTCATATTATGAATGAAAATGATTTATGTGTTAATTTTTTTAAAAATTTACCATAGCTTCGCTGCTATTACTGATATTTCTCAATAGAAAGCATAATCCAACAGATTAAGTGAAAGCCCTACGCTAGATAATTAGGTTCTTGGGCAACTCTACTCTAGAAGACTAGGTCAGCGGTGTGCCTTGCATGGACGAGGAAAAAAGCGTTGCCTCTAAAAATCAAGTCTAGTAGTTGCCCAATTTATGATAAATTACCCTATGGGTGATTTGACTTTTAGAAGATCACGCTTCCCCTGCGGGATAGGACTAGGTCTTACCTATGAATCGTATCCTTGAATCTCTACATGGTCAAGGTGTCGATAAATAGGAAATTTTCTCCAAGTTAAGACTTAGTGGACTATCTTAAGTGTTTCTCCTATTTTAGAAGGGGGGAACCTTACAATTGGTATCAAAGCCGATCTTAGCTCCTAGGAATTGCCATTTAAGGACTGTTTTGCAATGAATGTTTTACCTAACCTAATGCTAATTAATAAAAACATCCTACTAAAACAAACAAGTTGAATTGATGTTTGAATGATTGTAGGAAGAGGAAGATGCCTACTCGAAGTTTTTAGTTTTCCAATGCATCTGCGAGACTGCTAGTAGTCACTCCTCAAATTTCGAGTTCCGTGACACCATATGCATACTAAAACTATTTTATTAAAAAAGTGTTACTTTCTTTAGAATTAAATTCTATGCATAGAAGGAAGCATAGTGAAATTATTATTTTGATTATAAAAGAGTGATTTTTATCATAAATGAATTGTATTCATAAACATATTCATAAAAGATTTTTTTTTTACATTAAAAGTGTGATTTTCATCATAAATCATTTTATGCATAAATTAGATGCATAAAAGTAATGCTTTTATATTAAAAGAGTGCTTTTCATCATAAATGATTTGTATGCATAAAAGATATTTTTTTATATTAAAAGTGTGATTTTTATCATAAATGATTTTATGCATAAATTAGATGCATAAGAGTAATGCTTTTATATTAAAAGAGTGATTTTCATCATAAATGATTTGTATGCATAAACATATGCATAAAAGATATTTTTTTATATTAAAAGTGTGATTTTCATCATAAATGATTTTATGCATAAATTAGATGCATAAAAGTAATGCTTTTATATTAAAAGAATGATTTTCATTGTAAATGATTTGTATGCATAAAAGATATTTTTTATATTAAAAGTGTGATTTTCATTATAAATGATTTTATGCATAAATTAGATGCATAAAAGTAATGCTTTTATATTAAAAGAGTGATTTTCATCATAAATGATTTGTATGCATAAAAGATATTTTTTATATTAAAAGTGTGATTTTCATCATAAATGATTTTATGCATAAATTAGATGCATAAAAGTAATGCTTTTATATTAAAAGAGTGATATTCATCATAAATGATTTGTATGCATAGACATATGCATAAAAGATATTTTTTATATTAAAAGTGTGATTTTCATCATAAATAATTTTTATGCATAAATAGATACATAAAAGAAATTCTTTTATATTAAAAGAGTGATTTTCATCATAAATGATTTGTATGCATAAACATATGCATAAAAGATATTTTTTTAATTAAAAGTGTGATTTTCATCATAAATGGATTTTATGCATAAATTAGATGCATAAGAGAAATTCTTTTATTATAAAAATGTAATTCCTACTAAATTGGATTTATGCATGGAAAGATACATAAAGAAATTATTTTAATCCAAAAGTGTTATTCTCATCAATTTTGATTTTATGCATAGAAAGATGCATAAAGAAATCTATTTTTAGTTCAAAAGAGTTATTTTCATCAATTTTGATTTTATGCATAGAAAGATGCATAAAAGATTTATTTTTATTTCGAAAGTATTATTTTTATTGAAATTGAATTTATGCATAGATAGATGCATAAAAGATTTATTTTTATTTCGAAAGTATTATTTTTATTGAAATTAAATTTATGCATAGATAGATGCATAAAAGATTTATTTTTATTTTGAAAGTGTTATTCTCATAAAAATGGAATTTATGCATAGTAAAATGCATAAAAGGTTTATTTTTAATTCGAAAGTGTTATTTTCCTTAGAATTGAATTTATGCCTAAATAGATGCAAAAAAAGGATTTTTATAAAAGTGTTATTCCTACTAAAGTTGTCTTTATGCCTAATTAGATGCGTAAAGAATCTTTATATCTAATTAGATGCGTAAAGAATCTTTATATCAAAATTTAGAATTCTCTTACATTCTATAAATAGATGTGATGAGATGTAATAGGAATCAGATTGATGTAGATGGATGTATGGATGTAGATGTGAATGTGGATGTATGGATGTGGATATGGATGTGTATGTATGAATGTAGATGTGGATGTGGATGTATGAATGTAGATGTGGATGTATGGATGTGGATATGGATGTATGGATGTGGATGTGGATATGGATGTATGAATGTGGATGTGGATGTGGATGTGGATGTATGAATGTAGATGTGGATATGGATGTGTATGTATGAATGTAGATGTGGATGTGGATGTATGAATGTAGATGTAGATGTATGGATGTGGATATGGATGTGTATGTATGCATGTAGATGTGGATGTGGATGTATGAATGTGGATCTGGAATTGGATGTATGGATGTGGATATGGATGTGTATGTATGAATGTAGATGTAGATGTGGATGTATGAATGTGGATGTGGATGTGGAAATGGATGTATGGATGTGGATGTGAATGTGGATGTATGAATGTGGATGTATGAATGTGGATATGAAAATGGATGTATGGATGTAGATGTGAATGTGGATGTATGAATTTGGATGTGGATGTATGAATATGGATGTGGAAATGAATGTATGGATGTGGATGTGGATGTGGATGTATGAATGTGGATGTGGATGTGGATGTGGATGTGGATGTGAAAATGGATGTATGGATGTGGATGTGGATGTATGGATGTGGATGTGGATGTGGATGTGGATGTATGAATATGGATGTGGAAATGGATGTATGGATGTGGATGTGGATGTGGATGTGGATGTGGATGTATGAATGTGGATGTGAAAATGGATGTATGGATGTAGATATGGATGTGGATGTACGAATGTGGATGTGTATGTGGAATAATGAATGCGAATATGGATGTGAATGGATATGACGTTGATATGAGCAAATGGATGAGATGAGATGTCATGTGAATCAGAATGTGAATGAATGATATAAGATGTGAATGAATGAGATGTAATGAGAAATGGATGTGATGAGACGTAATGTAATTTAAGAAAAATAGGAATGGATGTTATGTGAAGTGAATGAATCTGATGTGATGGGATGGTTAAGAATGGATATGCATATGATTTGGTTTTGGGTTAAGTAATATGGATTGATGTGGAACAATCTGAAAAGACGAGAGTTCATTATAGAAACTGTATTTGTGAACTGTTTGTTGTAAACTGTTTGTAAATGACTGTTTTATGTCAAGAATGCTAGGGAAGCATTTTGACTGTCTTGAGAATGTGGTCGTGGAGACCTATCTGATAAAGTTGCAACTGCTCTACGGAGAGTCAATGGAGGACGTCTCGCGTAGCAAGGTCGGTCGAGGTCTTGACCTCGATTTAAATGGTGAGCTTCCGGTACGGTGGATGAGGGACCAAGGAAGCGGCCTATGAGTGAAGCGCTAGGTGACCTGCGAAGGATCCTAGAGGGTGTTGACCATACGGTGCTCGGGGCTCTGGGTCGCCGAAGATACCCACACGTGCGTCGTGGAAGATATTGGAACAAGGAGTAAGAGTTGTTTTCTGAAACCGAGTATGGATCTGGTTGATTGACCTTGCTGGTCCTCAATTGATGAGTCCATAGCTCTCTTATATGGATCTGTTGATTGATCTTGCTGATCTTCAACGAGGATTCCATCTTGACTTTTATAAGTGAATATTTGCCGGGTACTATGAGCTACTAGGAACTATCGAAAAGGCCCCTGAGTGAGCAGGTGGTGAGCGTTCTGGTTGCCAATGATGCCATAGATACTCCGATAAAGGAATGATTGGAAATTAAGATTCAACTGGGACTTGGAAGTTTATGATCAGTAACACTATGATTTCATTAAATGACTGATTTAAATACATTTGAATCTGGGAAAAAGGCAATTTCATATTGGGTGTGTAAGTGGTGTGACTGGAGTTAAATTTGCTTGAAAATCCGACTAGGGAGCCAGGGAACTCTTTTCCCTGGTACCCAGGACAAAACCTAACCAAATTCTAAATTGGATCCCATCACTTCAGTGGTTGGGCAGTTGGCTAACCCATGGGACTGGATGGGGTTAGGCTGGACTGATGGATCCGTAAAATGAGACTCAATTTCTATTGTAGTACGCTAGATGAAGTAAATCCCAGATAGTAATTGTTCTATGGAAAAAGGATTCAACGGTTGTGCCTCTCGATGGGAAAAAAAACGTTGATCTCTATGATCCAAGTGCAAGTTTCTTCCTTGATCTGACCAAATGACTTTAGGTTCGGTTGGATCAGTTTGGTCAGTATAATGACCCTGACTATGTTAGAGTAAAATTTTATCCTGGAGGAATCGCCTGTGCTTTCTGGGCAAGGGAAGTTTTTCTAAGTTCGGTTTTGGAAGAACCGAGGAATTAGTCACCTGTCCGGATATCTGTGGGCGAGGCCCCGAGTGTAGGACCCTGCCCCACGCAAGATGTGCTACTTCTGCTAGCACCCAGAATCCGTTGCGCGATGGGGACGGGGATCTTACAATAACGCTTGAATATAAAGACAAATGCTTATATATTTTTCATATTTTCATCTGCATTAGGTTTTTTATCACACGGTGCGGTCCACATAGTTTCCTCACTGATTTCTTAGGTCTTTTTGTACTGCGTTGTCGTTTTTTCAACGAGTGCAAAACCTTTGTATCCCATTGACCACACGTCGCAAATTTGGGGACTTCTCTGCTTGCATAGGCCCTTTTTGCGTTGTGTAGTTGTTTTGTTCTAAAGAGTATTCAATGGAGGGTAAATAAATGGTGTCCTCATCAAGGCTTCATGAGCTTACAAATGAAACTCCTAGTGAGAAACTCTTCAACTTTATCATAAAGGGGGGATGTGAGAGTAGATATTTCAATGATGCGACAGATATTTTCAATTCACACTTTGATATTTCAATATTAGTTGACCATCACTGCAAGGAATTATTGCATGAAGAGTGGACGAGTTTTGAAAACCTCATTGAGCAGCAGACATTGACTTTGGACCGTGGTCTTTAGTTGCACATTTCAGCCATAGGTGCTACCCCATCAGTAAGGGGTAAGGTTACAAGGAGATGCAGGACAATGGCAATAGGTGCTACCCCATCAGTAAGGGGTAAGGTTACAAGGAGATGCAGGACAATGGCAATTGTTGATATGCTGATGCCGATCAATGTGAGATGCCCATTGCACACAAAGTATTGCAGGTTAGTTTTGAGGTCCCTTGCCTTCATTCTATTCCTCTATGCACAAATTGATATAAAAGAGAGATTTTCAGGGGACGATATTGCAGATAAAAAGGAACATTTTTTAATCATCAGTGAGCAAGAGGAGGGGGAGTCTGCAGATTTGGAAGAGCCTATTCAAGTAGATGATGAAATAAAATCTAGTGCTGCATTAGATGTTTTCAAGGCTCAGACAATTATTGCTGATCCATCTGCTTGAGAGGAGGAGGTCGAGATTTCAGAGAACTCTTTCACCCTTCCTTTCTTACCCTCATTACACATTAAAGGGAACATTATGCATGCATTCATTTGTAGTTTTTGTAGGTTTTAGTGAATATGCATAGTCTAGATGAAGACAAAGAAGTTTATCAAGTATTCTAATTTCAGCATGCAAAGTGCAAATATGATCTGTAAGCTGAATTGGGAGTATAGGATCCCAAATCATTTTAGTGTTTCTAAATATTTATAAATCCACATTGTTTCTTGTTGGAGGTCTCCCAATAGCTTTTGTGTTACACCACTCATTTGTCCCCATACTAGCCATGCAATATAGGCAAGGATACATAGAGTTAGCACCACCACTAATACCATACGCTGATTTTAATGCCTTTAAATCATCACTCATATGCCATTCAACTAAAAAACTACCAACACCATCAACATTCAAGCATTCACCTATACTTTTGGATTCAATAATGCTAGGAATGTTAGTATGAGAGAAACATCATTTGAGTGTTGATGGCTTTCAACCGGTACTTGGGCAGAGCCAATCCACCATAGCTCCATCTCTAATTGCACACTATGACCAGGAACATCCCTCATGCCCTAGATATACTCTAATTATCGATTCATAAGAGAATGCTTACTCTTTCCATTTTCTGGCACTTCTGAATCTGTGCTTCATCTAACTTCAAACAAATTTAAGTTTCCCACTACATTCATCTATAGTTATTCCATGTACAACTTAACCATAGAAACTTGTAATTTTATAACATCCATCCAAATGTTATTAAATTCATTGTATTCAAATAGACTCTGTCTTTTCTGTTTTTAAAATGCCATAGAGCCTTAATAGTTTCCAAAGTAGTTAGGAATTTCAAGATTCAATAGGTTTCGTGCTTTAGTGACCTTATGTGGCCTTGGCAAAGCAAAAGGCCTAATTTTTTGTTGCTTTAACTTTTTGAACCATAATTTGGATAAATTTCGATATCCATGTCTACTTACCCCAACCGTGTCACATGTCTTTATAATCTTTGATGGGTCTATGTTGGAGTTAAAATCCTAAGCAATTCTTTAAGGACAGATTTTCTCAAAGCTAAATTTTTTGGTAACTTAAGAATTTTAACAATATCCAACTTATTCATTGTCTCGTTAAGTAGTTGAATCCTATCTTCTGAATTATAGATATCTAGACCTGAAATCTCAGCTATGTATTAAGCACTTAGTAAGTTTCATCCTCCTTTTTCTTACCCCACATGTCTCTAGCAAACTATTAATCTGCTTCATTTACTTTGATTTTTCTCTCATCCCAATGGGTGTGTTTTTTAGCCTATTTAGCTTACTTTGCAAGTGTGCATTTGAATCTTCAGGAAATTTTACTTTCTTCTGAAGTTCAGAAACCTGAGTTTAAAAATTTGATATAGCTCTATGTAAGAACTAGATATGATTAGAATGTTCATTATAAGATTGGCATAATCTTAAACAATACCCTAGAAAACCATTAACACCATCTCCCACAAAACTTATTAGATCATGAATAGATGTAAAGGAAGGACACCTACTAGTCAAGTGATCAATAGGGTAGAGATTACCATTCACCCATAAGTCGATGTGTTTCCTACCTTCATTTCGAAGTTGGTTTGCTTTAGTTCAATCTCTCAATGACCTCTGATTTGCACTTTGCCAGGTTGCGTATTTAGAGTCGAGCTTGATGTTCATGTGAAACCTCCTTTGAGAGGCAATATCTGAAGTGGACAGAAAGAAAGGAGAGATTTTAAGGGAGCAAAACTATGATGGTTGTTAAAATAATGAGCGAGAAAATAAACGTACAACAATACATTCAGAAAGAACAATCAAATATAAGGTTGAGGTAAGAGGTGAACGTTTGGAGGGAGAAATGTTGGAGGGAATAACGTTGGAGGGAAATGAGGTGGGAGGATTCAAATTGTCCAAACTACAAGAAAGGTACGATACGCAACACAAGTAAAAGCGACCTCTGAAATAAATTCAAAGTATCTTTGCATTAATGCAAAGATATGCTTTATAGACCAAAAATATCGACGAATCCAGTCAAAACAACTGTATTTGGAGGCATTTGACCTCTAAAACCTCTACTAAATCAGAAAGTTAATCACTTTCATTCGGGGCCCTTTTGTTTTCATTTTTGGCCCTAATGACTATGTATACTCTATGCATAGAGCATGCATACTTTATGCATGTATAAAGCCTATGACAAATATGCATAGAGCATGCATACTCTATGCATGAACATGATATAGAGCATAGAGCATCCATACTCTATGCATGCATAAAGAATGCTCTCTACTCTATCCATAAAGCATGCTCTCTACTCTATGCATAGAATATCCATACTCTCTGCATACATAAGCATGCTCTCTTTATGCATGCATAGATAATGTATACATAGACTATAGATACTCTATGCATAGAGCATGCATACTCTATTCTCTATGCTCTATGAATGCATAGAGTATATATAATCTATAAAGACACACTACAAGAGATGGGGAGCATAGTCGTGTAGTATAGCCACATGAACAAGAGAGGGGGGGCCTGGACAGGTGCACATGGTGTACACAATTTCAATACATGGCTATGCACACACAAATAACCACATGCGGCTACTACACAGCTATAGTCGCGTATAGCCACATTTATAGCTATGTACTGGTGGGAAAAAATCTAGACATTCGAGAGACAATTCGTGAGAGCTTAAAATATCCCAATATCACAAAAGAAGAAACACAAAATGTGATACCAATATCACAAAAAAAGAAGCACAAAATGTGATACCAATATCACAAAAAAAGAAGCACAAAATGTAGCACCAAATGTAAATCAAGACTGGAAAATTGAGAAATTAGTTAATGAATTAGGGTGAGCTTGGCCTAACATATGTTGCATCTTCCATCAAATCCATACATGCTAATTGGTCTATCTAAAAATCCATATGTCCCATTGCAAGATCACCAAAAATATATATCCCACTAGCAATGGACTCAATATCATCATTATCATTATCCTCGGATTCAATTCCTTTCTTGTTTTCTTGGTTAGGGACACCTCCATCTTGATTGGTCTATCTAAAAATCCATTCATCCCATTGCAAGATCACCAAAATATATTCGACTAGTAGTGGACTCAATATCATTATGCTCTGATTTAATTCCTTTCCCATTTTCTTGGATAGGGACACCTCCATCTTGGATAGGGACACCTCCATCTTGATTAGTTGGTGGTCAATCACCCGCACACGCAGAGTATGACGGCGGGTGGCTGCAAGACTTCAGTCAGCAGGCCACTGTGCGCAGCCGCTTGGGAGTACTACTTGCGCGGATGAGAAGGAGTGGCAGATCACCATTGGATCCTTCGTCGCCCAGCGTGGTATAGGTTACTCCATCTTGTACGTACCTGCTGAGACCGCTGGTGTAGGTGCTGGGAGCAGATGTGAGATAATACGCTTGGCAACAGGCACTATACTTCTCTTATAAAAGAGAAGTTTCCTTTAGCTTTAATAGTGGGGAGCATGTGGAAATTCCTCAGAAGCTATCATCCAAAAGGGGACATTGTCCATTATGTAAGAAATATCGTAGAAGGTCTCAACAATGTTCTAATATCACATATTTTGTCTTTTGTTTAAGCTTTAAACATTATTTTGTTAGAGCATTTTTGTGTTGTTGCCTCTCTTTTTTTGCAGCTCTTGCACTAATCGTCTCTTTTGGCTTCACATAGGAGCAGTAAGCACTACAAGAGAAGGCCCTATTAGCGGTGTTTTACGTTACGCCACTATAAGCATCATTATTAGCACCGCTGAGTGGCACTGGATAAGTGCCACTATTAAGATAATTATTGCATCTCTCCATCGGTGCTAGTTAAACGTCGCTATAGGCGTCACTCAGTGGCACTATAAAAACACCGCTATAAGCACCGCTTAGTGATGTTGGAAAAAAAATAGAGTGTTGAAACTGAGTGAAAATGAAAACTTTAAATAAATTATAACCAAAAGAGCTTGACAAACATCCAAATATTATTGAACTAAAACAACAAAATCATCAAATAGTTATACAAACCGATCAAAATGTACATACGTTATGATGATATAGATTTAATTTTTACATCAGCAAATCCAGCTTGTAATAAATCCATGCATGCAAATTGGTCTATCTCTAAATCCATCATTTTGATGGCTCCTATATCAATACAAAGTTCTATTTCACTACTTGAAGAAGATGTAGAGGTATTATCATCATGGTCCTCATGGTCATCATATTGATTATTAGTTGCATCCTCCATTAATTGTCCACCATGTATTTCTTCTTCAACATCTTGATCATCTTGAAATATACATTTAGATTGAGGAGTGACTTGTATTACATACCACCAATTAGAATATCTTTGGTCCAGATGAAACACAACCTAAAAGAAAGAACCACAAAATATTTACAAGAAGATATACACAATTCCTTCCTTCTATTTATTGATTCATCAAAATTTAAAATCAAGTGTAAACATGTTCACAATGTTGTGGTAGAACGTATGTGTCTCTTGAATCTTACCATAATTTAGTTGAGTCAATTGCAAAAAATCCTCTTGGATGCTTCTTGACGGTTGCTTGAGTACCTCTATATACCACTTTGAACATCAAAGATAAACACTTTGAAAGCTCTAAATCCAATCTCCAAGGTGTCGTAAATTATGTCAAAACTTGCCATTACTGTGAGATCCTTGTCCCCACCACGCAACGAATTCAGGGGGCTAGCAGCAGAAGTAGCTCTACTTACACGAGGAAGGGTTCCTCACTCGGGGCCTTGCCCATGGATATCCGGAGACAAGAGACTAATCCCTCGGTTCTTCCAAACCTGGAAAAACTTCCCTCGCCCAGAAAGCACGGGCGATTCCTCCAAGATAATTTTACTCTAACGTGGTCAAAGCCTTAACTAACTGAACTGATCTGATCGACCTTGTAAGTCCCATAGTCAGATCAAAGTTGCACTTGAATCATAGAGACCAATGCTTTTTTCCTCATTGAGAGGCACAACCGTTGATTCTTTTCCATAGAATAATTTTTATCCAGGATTTATTTCATCTATCATACTATAACAGAATTGAGTCTCGATTTTAGGGATCCATCAGTCCAGCTTAACCCCATCCAGTCCCGTGGGTTGGCCAACTGCCCATTGGCCAACCGCCCAACCACTGTAGTGATGGGATCTAATTAGAAATTTGGTTAGGTTTTGTCCCGGGTACCAGGGAAAAGAGTTCCCAGGCTCCCTAGTCGGATATTCATGCAAACTTAAAACTGGTCACACCACTTACACACCCAATATGAAATTACCTTTTTCACAGATTCAGCTGTCTTTAAAACAATCATTTAATGAAATCATAGAGTCACTCATCATAATCCTCAAAATATCCGGTTGAATCCTTAATTCCAATCATTCCTTCATCGGTGTACCTATGGCATCATTGGCAACCAGAACGCTCACCACCTATCCACTCAGGAGCCTTTTTGATAGTTCCTAGCTCATAGAGTAACCGGCAATATATTCACATATCAAAATGGAATCTCCGTTGAAGATCAGCAAGATCAACCAACAGATCCATATAAAAGAGCCATGGACTCACCCGTTGAGGACCAGCAAGGTCAATCAACCAGATCCATGCCCGAATTCAGAAAACAACTCTTACTCCTTGTTTCAATATCTTCCCCGACGTATGTGTGGGTATCTTCGACGACCCAGAGCCCGAGCACCGTATGGTCAGCACCCTCTAGGATCCTTTGCAGGTGACCTAGTGCTTCACTCATAGGCCGCTTCCTTGGTCCCTCATCCACCGTACCAGAAGCTCACCATTTTAATCGAATCGAGGCTGGTCAAGACCTCGGCCGCGACCTTGCTACACGAGACGTCCTCCATTGACTCTCCCTTAGCTGTTGCAACTTTATGAGATTAGGTCTCCACGACCTCATTCACAAGACGGTCAAAATGCTTCCCCAGCATTCTTGACATAAACCTCACATCTCATCACCTCTATTCCCATCACATCCACCCATCCATTCATTCACACCTATCTGATTCTCATCACACCTATTCACCTCACATCTCATCACCTCTATTCACATCACATCTCATCACATCTATTCACCTCACATCTCATCACCTCTATTCCCATCACATCCACCCATCCATTCATTCATACCTATCTGATTCTCATCACATCTATTCACCTCACATCTCATCACCTCTATTCACATCACATCCACCCATCTATTCATTCACACCTATCTGATCCTCATCACATCTCATCACATCTATTCACCTCAAATCTCATTACCTCTATTCACCACATCCATCCATCCATTTTTGGTTGGCTAAGATGAGACTCAACCATTCTGTCCAAGGTAAGTGTCCCTTTCCTTTCTTGCTTTCACCCAAGCTTTCATGGGGAAAGCTTAAATGCTTTCTTTCATTCCAAGCTTCTCCTTTCTTGATTTCTCCCAAGTTTTTATGGAAAGCTTCAATGCAAAAATGAGTAATGCTAGAGTGCCAAGTCACCTAGCCAAGTTATCCCACATGAGTTATCTCATAGCTTTGTTGTACTCTCCTCATATAAAAAAGGACCATTTCAAGCAATGAAAAATGTAGCAAGCTCTCAAGCCTCTCTATGAGTACAAGTCTCAATCTTGTAACCTAATTGTGCTTGAGTCTTACGCTAAATTAGATTAGTTCATTCATTATGTTTGTTATTAGGTATCACCCACCTTACCTTTGATTATAGCACTAATCCCATGTTAATTAGATTAGGATTAAGATCTAATTAGATAGTTGATTGTCATTAGGAAGCTTATCCATGAATCTTAACATGGTATCAGAGCTTGGTTTAAGCTCCCCATATTAGCTTAGCTCTAGCCTTCTCTAATCTCCCTTTTGCTTAATCTCATCATTACTCACTTAATTATCTACTAACCCCAATCTTATCCAACTCTTCTATGTGTGGCCCAAAATTCAAATGCTCACCATTGCTCATTCTCTCTTCCATTAGCCAAGAAACTTTGCAAGACTCTCTCTTAACATTATGCTAAAGTACAGCCCTAAATTGCCCGTTTTTAGTGCTAGAAGCCAAACTGGTTTTCTTGTAGATTTTTTATCTGTGCTAACAATTGGGCCAAGCCCTTCTAGCCCAAGCTATTACATGGTACAAGCTTCAACTTGACCAAAGGGCTCATATAATGGTGTTGTATATCGTCCGTGGGAAGTGAAAAACGAGTCGCATAAAATCAGCAAATTTCACCATTCCATGAAGTTTTTGCGCTAAAATTTCAACATAAGACTTTTGCCCTCATCAAAGGCATCAAGTCAATATAAAAAACCCCTTCAACAACCACTTTCACAAGCTCAATTAGAAGATCCAAGATTCAGCTCACTTAATCACAATAAATCAATGTCATTAGTGTTGTATTAGCAGAAATTGGGCTAATTTATGTTCAAAATTGGAAACTTGGAGTGTAAATTAATTGTGGGAAGTTCTCCTTTACATCAAAATTCATTGCATTTTCTTGCATTACTCAATTGAAGATAATTCTTTTTTTCATATTATCATCCTTGTACTGGGACTAGACAGTGGTCGTGAATCATTATCACATGCAAAGACCTTCCTGACCTTCACACTACTAATTTGTATGAGATTAGACACTACTAAATTGTGGAAAAAATGGTCACCTAGAAGCAGATTTCTATAAAAAAAAGAAGCATGCAAACTACATTAAGGCCAAAGCTACCCCAGCTGAAGACGTGCTCTTCTAGAGAAAGAACCATTATACTTTTTCCTCTTTTCTCTACAAAAAGTGTGATGTAATCAACCTCTTAGGCCATATGATGCACGCAAGCTGAATTTCATAGCCAAAGTAGCTATAATGCCAAAGTAGCATAAGGGCCAAAGTAGCCTAGCACAAGGGGGGAGAGAGAGGAAGAGTGAAAGCCTAAAAATTGTACCCAATCTAGCATCAAGGGGGGGTGTTGAAATGAGTGATGCTAGAGTGCCAAGTCACCTAGCCAAGTTATCCCACATGAGCTATCATAGCTTTGTTATACTCTCCACATATAAAAGAGAACCATTTCAAGCAATGCAAAATGTGGGAAGCTTTCAAGCGTCTCTATGAGTACAAGTATCAATCTTGTAACCTAATTGTGCTTGAGTCTTAAGATAAATTAGCTTAGTTCATTCATTATGTTTGCTATTAGGTATCACCCACCTTAGCTTAGATTAGCACTAGTCACATGTTAATTAGATTAGGATTAGAATCTAACTAGATAGTTGATTATAATTAGAGGGAGCTTAGTTCATTCATTATGTTTGCTATTAGGTATCACCCACCTTAGCTTAGATTAGTACTAATCACATGTTAATTAGATTAGGATTAGAATCTAACTAGATAGTTGATTGTAATTAGAGGGAGCTTGATCCATGAATATCAACATGGTATCAGAGCTTGGTTTAAGCTCCCCATTAGCTTAGATCTAGCCTTTTCTAATCTCTCTTTTAATTAAGTAATCTCATCATTACTCACCTAATTATGTACTAATCCCAATCTTATCTAACTCTTCTATGTGTGGCCCAAAATTTAAATGCTCACCATTTCTCATTCCCTCTTCCATTAGACAAAAAACTTTGCAAGACTCTTTCTCAACACTATGGTAAAAGTACAGCCAAGAGCCCTTCGTCAATTTCACCCTAAACGCCCGTTTTTAGTGCTAAAAGACGAACTGGTTTTCTCATAGATTTTGCCATTTGTGTTAACAATTGGGCCAATCCCTTTTAGCCCAAGCTAGTAAATGGTACAAGATTCAACTTAACCAAAGGGCTCATCTAGTGGTGTTGTATATCGACTATGGGAAGTGAAAACCCAATCGTATAAAATCAGTAAATTTTTCCATTCCATTAAGTTTTTGAGCTGAAATTTCAACATAAGACTCTTGTCCTCATCAAGGGCATCAAGCCTGACCTAAAGGTGCAAGGGGAAAGACCATCAACCCCTAAAGGAGTCAAGGAGTACCCAAATGTCAAAGAGGAGATAAGGAAGCTCAAAGATGCCAGGGCCTTAGTGGAAGAATGTCAACAACTTCATGAAGCCAACCGGGTCAGGGATACAATGTATCCAAAAAACAAGCCAACAAGGGAAAGAGAATTGGACGTACCTACTCCAATTCCAGAAGAGACGGAAGAGGGATCTTAAGGGAATACAATATCAAGAATGTTTGAGGAAATGCATAAGATGAGTCCATCCATTCCTTCCCTGGGGATGGATATGAGTCACACACATGGAAGGAACCCTCAATTGTTGCTAGAGAACCCAGAGACATAGGAAGCCTTGCACTGTACTGTCCACGTCTGTGCAAATGCCATTAGGACAGCTACTACGCAGTTCACCAACACTATGGGTAGACATAAAGGACTCGGTAGAAGGCAGACTAAGGCCAGTCGACCGACACTATACAGAGGATGTTCAGTCACCTCTGGTAGAAAGAACCCTAAATTACACAAGGGAAAGAACAACCAGAGTTGTCAAGATACCAGTTAATCAATTGGGATGTTTATTAAAGTGACAACACTAATGCTACGATCTCAATTCATCATAACAGGTACCAAGCATTGGCTATCCTAAATGGTGGGACGGGGGTTACCATCATCACAAAATGATGTTGGGAAAACTAGGGAAAACCCGATCTAAAAAGAGAAGATATGATTGTTAAAATGGCAGATGAAACATCTTCAAGACCCATTGGGCTTTTGGAGAATATGAAACTCAAACTCTTTACATTTTGCTACCATCATACATTTGTAGCAATGGACTTCCTGCACCAACCAGACTCATATGACATAATATTGGGGAGACTCTTTATGAGGGAATCCAAATTGGTACATGATTGGGCATTAGATCATGTGTATGTGTGTAGGGATTCACAAATTTTAAAGATAGATCTGAAAACGTGGACATCACACCTCATGGAAGGGCAACTGTTCGGTAATGATTCGGTCACAACTGAGCGGTAATGATTCGGTCACAAGTGAGCGAACCACATTCGTACAAATATGCTAGCCCACGGTGGAAAATTCCAAAGAGTAAGAGGAAACAAAAATGTATGCATCACTTCCTCCTCCGAATTTCAATGAAAACTGGATGCATATGCTAGCTACCATAGATCTGATGCATTCCAAACGGACCCAATATGTGGAATCTAGAATTATTTCCACTACCTCTGTCTGTATGGTAAATTGGCAAACCATTAATGAAGAATCAAAAGCGTGCCTCTAGCATAGAAGGGACTAGATCATAAGACCGTACCAGCGCTCAACGCTTCAGAAGATGGCAAAAGAAAAAACGATATATTGCTCGACAAAATGTCCTATTATTACGAAGAAAACCCATGAATGCCCAGTGGCTGAGATATCTCAAAGCCACTAAGGTACACAATGCGTTTTCTAAGGATTGGGGTGAGGAATTAAGTTAAATATCACTTGTCGAAGGGAAACATAAGGAGAAAATCATCCTTCGAGAGCTAGAAACACCTAAGCTTACGAAATCTGGGCATTGAAAACGGAACAAAGTTTTGGCAGAAGCCAAGGAGAGAGAGGCCAGGAAAGTCATGGCTAGAACAAAAAGTGAGAATGAGGATAAATCATACTTGCTTTCAGTACCAGACCACTTCAAAGCCTACACTGTTGATGAACAGAAAGTGGTCCGATTGACAGCAAAAAGGGTTAAGGAAGATGGGCTGTCCACATCATATGATGGCCCTACTAAAGTCAAGGAATTTGATATTGTAGGACCAGGGGAGGAAGCCAAACTTGTTTATATTGCTATAAGGACTTGACTTCGGCCGAAGAAAATGAGCTCGTTACCCTCCATAAAGAATTTAAGGATTGTTTTGCCTGGAACTACAAGGAGATGAAGGGTGTACCACCTGAGGTGGTGCAACATACAATCCCAATCATGGAAGGATGAAGGCCAACTAGAGAGAAAACATACCAGATGAATCCTAAATATACGACAATTATAAAGGAGAAAATAGATAAACTGACTTTTGCAGATTTCATCTATGAGATATAACATACGGATTGGTTGTCTTCACCAATCGTAATAGTGCCAAAAAAGAATAGGAAACTTATGGTATGTGTCGATCTTAAAAAGTTCAACATAGCTACTAGGAAAGACCATTATCTATTGCCCTATAAGGAACATGTTTTAGAGAGAGTGGCTCGTGAGTGAAGAAGCTTACAGCTTCTTGGACATATTTTTAGGCTACAATCAGGTGTCTATGGCACCAGAAGACCAGCATAAGACAACTTTCAATACAATGTGGGGGATGTTTGCATACAAAATCATGCCTTTCGGTCTCACCAATTCCCTAGAAACATTCCACAATAATTGATGTGCATAGCCTTCAAAGACTACTTACAGAAGTGGTTGGAGGTATTCATTGATGATATGAATGCATACTCTCGATGGGTAGACTATCTGGCTTGCTTAAGGAAGGTGTTTGAGCGATGTCGATTATATCGTATATCCCTAAACCCTTTAAAGTGTCAATTTTGGGTAAAACATGGTGTGATATTGGGACACATTGTCTCAAAGAATGGTATATCCATGGATGATAGCAAGGTCAAGTTGATCTTGGAACTGCCACCACCCACTAATTATAAAGGTGTGCAAAGATTTATGGGCCACGTTGGGTATTACCACCACAGCTTTATAATCTTCTATGCTGAAATCGCTAGGGTAGCCTTAGATAAACCGCACCTTGAAACCACCAATGCACAAGTACATAGTGTGCACTTGACAACTACGAAAGCTGAGGGATTTTTAAGTGTTAACATTTCCATCAAAAATAATTCCTTGGTTGGGAAGGTGTTTGTCATGCCTGCAGTTTCCATGAAAGAGGAAATGATCCTAGGACGATCCTGGATTTGCGCTAGCAATTGTAATATCCAATGGGAGAAGATGACATCACTTCTGAACAAGGGTGATAATGTCATATCCGTACCCTTATGGAGCCTGACAAACATAGGGAAGCAGTTCATGATTGAGGAGATATCAACACCAAGCATGGTGACATCAACTCATGAAGTAGAAAAGGCAGCAATTCCACAATCCCTATAATATGCAAAAAACATCCTAAGTCACAGGGTACATAACAATGGGTGCCCAAGGTTCAACTTAGAAACCAGTCCCATAAGGAGGAGAAGGAGGTTAATAAGGAAACAAAAGGGAGTCAAAGATCAGAAATGGCCTTCACAAGTAGGTTGGCGGTACTCCAAACGAATCAACACTCCACAAGGCATTCGTAAAGTAATGGGTCTGAAAGGATTTGCTAATGACACAAGGTTACTACTAAGGAAATATGACAGTATGGGTGCCAAAACCCCACCTAGTGTGGCCACCATTGTAAACACCTTCGAATACAAAGGAAAGGGTAGTAAAAGCATGCAGAACCAACTCCTAACTAAATCCAATGCTCAAAATGCACAAACACTGGAGGAAGAAGCCAACTCAACAATATGGGTTAAATATAGCCAAAACAATACTAGTAACCACTTTGATCAAGGAGCTGGACAAGGACCTTGAAGGGAGAAAAAAGGAAGTTCAACAAATGGACACTGATACAAGCCCCAATCCACAAGACTTAGTACAAAAACTGTTCAGTTGGGTGGACGAAAAAATCAAACACTCCCACACGAAACTAAAATAAAATGGATACAAGGTAAAACTGGGATCATTCATTCCTTTATATGCATGTTTGAATGTCTGAGCATGAAGAAAAATAGAAGGTATCAATATTTCACACTCATGATCCAAAAATGTTCATGTCGTGAACTGGTACAAAAAGGTTCATGCCATGAACCAATCTTAAAAGGTTTAGGCTGTGAACTAATCCAAAACAGTTCATGCCGTGAACTTATCCAAAACAATCCACTTTGTGAACTGGTGCAAAATAGCTCACACCATGAACTGGGACAAAGTGCTTCACGTCGCGAAACGGTTACTTTTCACGGACCAATCGCAAGATGACACATGACATTCTTCATTAAGGTAGCCGACCAGTCCGACGACTGTGCCATAAATTCAAAATTCTTTCCTTTTTCCGTCATTTTGCAATAGTCTTCCATCGTGTGCTCAAACGCAATCTCATCTTCTTGCATGGCATCCCTCCTGGCTTCTTCGAATCCTAATCGACATTTTCACATTGAGGTGGGAGCTTGGGCCCTTCTTTGTTTTTCTTTTCTTTTCATCTTTCCAAACTTTGATCATAAACAATTAAATGTCTCGGGGCACAAAGTCGTTGCATGTATGTAGAACAACCGTCTTGCATTTTCAACAAATGATATATTATTATTTTCTCTGTGATCGATCTAAACTCTGCTAGGCGGTCTCATCCAATGATGCATTAATCAAAACTATAAGAAAGACAAAACATAAATACTTCACGGCGGCAGCCAAACACTGCAGTTTCATGGAAATGGCTAAAAACTTGCACTCTCATGAAAATAACTCTCATGGATCTCCGTCTCACGGACATCTCACGAAAATAACTCTCACGGATTTCTATCTCATGGAAATCCATCTCATGGATTTTTGTCTCACGAAAATCCATCTCACGAAAATAACTCTCACGGATTTCCATATCATGGAAATCCATCTCACAAAATATAACTCTCACGGATTTTCCTGAGACAGAAATCCATCTCATAGATTTCTGTAGAAATCCATCTCACAAAAATAACTCTCACGGATTTCCTTCTCACGGAAATCCGTCTCACAGGTTTGCCCCGATTCATGAGATTACCCCTCACGACCTGCACTTTCATGGTTTGAGCACCTGCACCTTCACGTTATATAATTTGACCTCTTCAATATTACAACTAACACACCTTGTTTATTGCTCACACCACTAACACCCTTCTCATCACAATTAACCTTCTTACCATTTATACAATTAACCTTCTTGCCATCTATACAAAAAAATAAATAAATAAAGAAAGAAAGACAACAACAGGGAGTGATACATACCCCACCAATCTATAGACTGATCTTTTTTTACATGTACAGATGTCGACCTTAGACCAAGAAGCTGTAGAGACCCCCCACAGTAACACAGACGAGTGCTACCGGGCTCCTCGGTGAGCCAGAAGAAAAGGCCAACATGGGGACCAAAGATGAACTACCTGGGTCCATACACCCAAGTCTTCCATGGTGCCATCATCAAAAAGGAGATCCATATGGCATATGGAAAGGTGGCGCTGTAATACCACAGCCCACCGGAGTGCCTCTAGATTCTGGAAGAGGCAGAAGTAAAGGACAAGGTGGAGAAGGTGGGCCTTGGCAGAATGGCATAGGTTCTTCCTCGTAATATCGACACAGAGCTTTATGCCGAATACATAAAGACATGACAAAGCCACCAAGCGGGGTACAGTAACAAAAGCTGATGGCACCACACAGAGCAAGTCCTAATCACTGAAGATTTAATTCATGAAGCTCTGCAGCTCCCACAACCAGTCAAGATACATGCCCATGCCTTTGACAAGATGCCTCTTGATGCTATGTTGAAGAAGAGCTCCTACAACTCTAATGGAGCTAAATATGAGAACATTAGAGATGAAGCAATAGAGAAGGCATGCAAGGCGATGTCTTTAATCATGTAGGTGAAGCCAGTGGATTGATACAACAGGGTACCACTGAACAGAATCGTGAAATTCCATGAAGAAAAGGAGGAGGACTCGGCATACTACATACACCGAGAAACCATGCAGCTCAGAGGACCCTTCTAGAACCATAACCAACAGAGCAAATGTAATTGGCACTCCTTCCAGGGCAACTAGCTGGTGACTGCTACAGAGATGCAAGAAGGGCAAGCTGTCTTCATGGAAACAAAAGCTATAATGAAGGAGATCAAGAAAGGAAGAAAAAATAAGACGTAAAGAAAGATGAGGGGCGTCATTCCAAATGTGGCTGAGGAAACACAACGGATTGAGGCTGAGCTTGCACAAGAGATCAAATCGTACCGGAAAGTACTTGAACAACAAGAAGTCACTGTCAGTGAGGCCACACAAGAAGAAACACAATAGATGAATCCTCCTCAAAGCCTAGCTCAGCTAATATTTAAAAACTTGTCTCCGCTCAAGAATTCTACTATGACAGACACACTTGTGCAGGGATGGAGCCAGAGGCTGCTGGAGCTAAAGTAGTGCCAACTGAAGAACCCCGAGAGCTTGAGCAGCAACATCATTCCCAGTGCAAGATCCAGCAACACCACTGGATATACAGGTAAAAGACCAAGAGATGAAGATACACCCAGTCCGAGCAAAAGAAAGCATCTGGAGGATGAACAAAGAATACCAGAGTTGTCATTCCTATAGAATATAGACTATGAACAATTCTTGTAGGAATTTGTGGAAGGCTTAGATGAGCTACTGAATCTACCGCATGCTGGACTGGAAGGGACAGCGGGCACAAGTGCATCACTTTGGGAGCAAGAGCAACGAGTATGGTGGTGCCATCTCCTCACAACACATATGCTTCATGATCGTATTACCACACTCTAGAAGCAAGTTCAAGAGTCCAACACACAAGTACATACCTTAAAAGAACACCTGACCTCAACAGAGACCACACATCGAGATGTAATCATAAAGAGTTTAAAGGCCACTGAGGAGCAAGAGGCCAGGTACTAAGTGTTGGAAAACAATAATTTGGTTCTCAACCAAACTATTTTCCAAAGAAATAAAGAGAATACGGATCTTAAGGCACAGTTGGAGCAGGCTAAAGAGAAACTTTAGAAGGAAATTACCCATAACCATGAGCTAAGAGCCATTCATGCCCAGCAGGTACATAAGATCCAGCATACGTCGCTGGCCAAAGAAGAGGAGCTCCAAAGCCAGATCCAGACACTATCCTTAAGTCTTAAGGAAGCAGAAAGCAGAGCTACCCACTTGCAACAAGAAAGGGAACATACAAACAAGGCACATGCAGAGAAGGTGAGAGCCCTTAAGGATACCATTAGGATACCCTTAAGGATACCATTAGCGCCAATCAAGTTGAGATTCACAGAATGGTGATTTAACACCAAGAGGCAATGGCGCAAGTCACCCAATAGTTACAAGAGTGTCAAATACTGGCTGTGCTGAAAGACTTGAAAGAATCACAGAAGCTCAAGAAAGGGAGGCTACCGCCAGACGTGCACAAGAGGAAGCAACAAGGTTCTTTGAGGAGTTGGATGCTGCATGGATGGTCCGAGAAACAACCATATCAAACGTCCTCAGTAGCACCAATGACTCCCATCTACAAGAATTGGAATAACAACTGGCCATACAGGACCGAAGTCAGAGATAAGAGCCTACAGATGAAATGCGCCTACTCTTGGAGCGAGCCTCGGAGATAGGTTAGTTGTTGCCATGAACTCCTCGGGCCCCTCCTCAAACTCTTCCTCTATTTTTGTCTACACTAACCCTCTCATTGCTTCAATATGATGTAAATCTGTCTGAGGACCTAAGCTTAGGTGACTAACCCTCGTTAAGCAAAATATTGAGCGTGATGTTGATCCCACTATCATTATGAGAATTTTGTGGGGGGATGTAGTTTTAACTAATCCATAGGATATTTACTTTTATCCATTGCACCCTATTGTGTTAAACCTTCATAGTTAGTGTCGGGTACTTAAAAAACTCTGAAATTATGGACAACAGTGTTGAAAAATTAGACCTATTTGTTCTAGATGATATTCCCGAAACACCAGCCAACTATGAGGTGGTAGCACAAAGTTATCAATGAATTATATGGTGGCTAGAAGTCTACAATACTCACCAACACTTAAAGTTATGTGAATCAAGACTCTTTATATCACCCTTTTGGTATTCTAAAACTATGCCATAATATCTACAAACACTTAGAATCCATGTTAACCAGTGTCCTTTACACTTTTGATAACACCCATATTGAATATCCTAACATAAGTCTTGAGGATATCACTGAGCTTCAAGATTTTATGAAATCCCACAAACCTAGCCACCCACCCCCCAGCTCCTCAGACCATGGTTAGGAAGAGACACCAACTTCATCATCCATCCCTACTTACCCAATATATTATAATGTAGCTAGTAAACTACTTAATCCATATCCTAATGCACCACCTACACTAACAAGTCTCAAGCCGACTACATTTTTTCTACTCTCACTTCTCAACATATAAATATTCCCACTAACCCTCTCGCCCCCAAGGAGGTACTGGCATCTGACGACCCATCTCCCCCACGATAAACTCAGGAGGTACAACATACACTTCCCCAAGACAATATTGAAGCTTTTACTGATGATGCTATTTTGGAGACATTGTCTGGTGCTGCAGAGTATGAAGGCTTCCTACAAGTTGGCAATCCACTACTAAAGCCAAAGCTAATGTTCAAGGTGTTAATGCAAATAACACCATTTGAGCCAACTCAAAGGATTCTGTGAGGTCCCTGCCCCCTCCGTGGTGCACCTGCCGCCGACGGGCGGAAGTGGCGTCGGTCTCCCGTGCGGGGCGGGGATCCACACTCGGGGCCTCACCCGCGGATATCCGGGACGAGAGGCTAGCCCGGGCAGCCTAGAAGACTCCCCTCGCCCGGAAGGCACGAGCGATTCCGCCATGGGAAAAATCTTCTAACGGCGGGGGAATTGCTCTAACGAGTCAAAGTCTTAACTAGATAAATTGATCTAACCACACCTGAAGTCACATGGTCAGATCAAGAAGAGACTTGCACTTGGTCCATGGAATCACCGCTTTTTTCCTCATTTATGAGGCACAGCCGATGATCCCTTCCCACAGAACAAGGTCTTCACAGGATTTAAAACTAAATAACGTAACTAATCGTATCTAGTTATTTCTCAAGAATCCTCCGATCCAGCCTACCCCATCCGGCCCATGGGTTAGCCAACCACCCGCCGACCACTGAATTGGTGGGATTCCTTTATAAAGATTTGGTTGGGTTTTTTTCCGGGTACCAAGGAAAAGAGTTCCGAGGCTCCCTAGCCGGTGATTCATGCAAAAATCAAGGTAGGCATACCACATACACACCTAATATGAACTTGCCATTTAAACAGATTTGACTGGCTTGAAAAACAATCCTTCAATAGAAATCATAACATTTATGATCATCATTTTCCAAAATTCTGAGTCCATTGTAAACCAAAAATGTATCCTCTGAACTCTCCGTTGAAGACCAGCTGGCCAACCAACGAGATCCAGTATCAAAATTTGGTTCTCAAAAATCTTTCCTTTTTGTCCATCCGAAATCTTCCTCGACGTACGCATGGGTGTCTCAGAACCCTCTAGAATCCTCCTTAGGTGTCCTAGCACTGCACTCAGGGACCGCTTCGTCGGTCCTCACCCATCATACCGAAAGTGCACCATTTTAATCGTACCGAGGCTGGTCAAGACCTCGTCGGTAGGCTTTGCCCGCGAGCAACGTCCCTTGATGACTCCTCGCCAGCTGTTCCAATGAACCTCCTCTTAGAAAAACATAAGCCAAATGCTTCCTCCAGCATTCTGGCATAAAACAGTCCTTTGAATAATTATAAAAAAACAGAGGTTGTAAGATTCCAGTTTGAGATTGGTTCCAAAAACCCTTTTTCCATAATTCCTAGTTTCATAATGAGGATCCTTGATCTCTTATTAGGGTAATCTACCCATTATTCAGTTTGATTGTCCAACTAGATTCTTGGTGAGTTCGGTTAGGAAAAACTAGTTTAGTTTCGGTAGTCTATTCTTTGTGGTGATTAGAAACTGGAATTGGTCATCACACGAAGATTTTACTTGATTCCAGATCGAGAGATGGACAAGTAGGTTTACTGTCTGTCCTTCTTGTAGTCTAACCAAATTCACTCGGTTTAGTTCTACAAGGATTCCCTTCAGATAAACATCTAGTTTTGGGTAAATGTACATTTAGTGATTTTACCAATTAAAATATCCAAAGATTTTCTTTATGCCACATAATTTCTCGATCTTAATTCATTAGGTAGAATTATGGTGGAAATTCATCTTTTGACACTAAAATTTAATTCAAATCCATCTTTTCTTAAATATCATAAAATTTCTTCTTTTAACTAAATACCAATACCTATTTTTTTGAATAAACTTAAAATCCCTCTTTTTCTCATTTTAATGAGTGCAATCCAATTATCATGGGAATTCCTCTTTTACCATAAATTAAATCTATTTAAAATTCTTCTTAAAAATTACATAAAAATATCCATTAATTCCATTAAGCTAGAAATTCCACTTTTCTCATTCAAATAATTGAATTCCAAATATGGCGGAAATTCCTCTTTCATCATTTAAATTTATCTATGTAAAAAGATAAATTTAACCAATTTTTTTGTTAAAATTTAAATAAAAATCTCCACATTAACTCCTTTGCACTAGGAATTACACTTTCCTCATTTAAATATTTGAATTCCAATATGGTGGGAATTCCTCTTTCATCATTTAAATTTATCTATGCAAAAAGATAAATTTAACTAAAATCCTTCTTTAATTTTTAAATAAAATATACATTATTTTAGCAAGCATCACAATTTTTCTCTTATTTCATTGGAATACATGGGGGGCTTCATTCAGAATTTGACCCTTAGTTCCCTCATCATTGTTGGGAATGCATAGCCTGCGATTATAATAATACATAATTCCATCATCCAGGCTGTACCCTTGAAGTTGGTTCAACTCCTGTGGAGTTTTGCTTTCCTGCATAAGTAGGGTAGCAATAGGGCCAAAGAATCTATCCTGCATGATCTAAGCTGGTGGTCATTCCGAAAACCAAAACCAGGAAAATTTTCCATGCCCGAAAAATGGGGATGATTCCACCATTTTGAATTTCTTAACAAATTTTTCTAACGAGGTCGAGATTCTGAACTAACCTTCATCTGAATAAACCAGATAGAAGGGAAACTATTACAGACTTAACTTGAAGGAATCAATGCTTTTTTCCTAATTGAATCAGGAAAAGCCGTTGATCTATTCATTTGAGAAGTCTTCAGGTTATTATTTAACTATTTGAGTTCTAAGCGTATTCCTATTTATCAATTTTATTATTAAAACTCTACTGATTCCAGCCTCATCCGGCCCATGGGTTAGCCACTGCCCAACCATCATGAAGATCATGTGCGTAAGGTCATGGAAATCCTAAGGAAACACCAACTCTTTGCAAAAAGAAGAGCAAATGTTCTTTCGTTGACCAGGTGGAATACTTGGGATTCATAGTGTCAAAGGATGGGATTTCTCCTGACCCTGCAAAGGTCCAAGCAGTCGTAGAATGGCAAGAACCCAAGTCAGTAAAGGAAGTCAGAGGATTCCTAGGGTTAACCGGATGGTATATGATCTTTATACCTAGGTATGCTCAGATAGCATTCCCCTTTACTAACCTTCTCAAGAAGAGTACACTTTTTCAGTGGACTGCAATGTGTCAGAGTGCCTTTGACAAGCTAAAGACAGCCTTAGTAACCAACCCTGTCCTTAAATTGCCAGATTTTACCAAACCCTTTGAAGTATGATGCCAGTGGGTTTGCCTTAGGCGGTGCTCTAATGCAAGAAGGTCATGCAATGGCCTATGAATCCAGAAAACTCAGAACACATGAGAGGAATTATGCCGTCCATGACTTGAAGTTACTCTTAGTAGTGTATGCTCTGAAGTTGTGGAGACATTATCTTTTGGGACAAAGGTTCACCTTAATGATAGATCATCAAAATTGAAAGGTCTTCCTTCATTTCTGAAGCTTCCCGTCTCCACATTTTGGTTAGGACCTTGGTGTCTCTTTGGAGGTGGAAAGTTGGAAGAACTTCTCGGTGCCTGAAATCTTTTAAAGGATGAGGGAACTGGCTTTGGCGGGACTTTCACGATGAAGGCTTTGGCAAAGTCCTTCGCCATTCTAACAGCTTTAGCCATGGACACTGGCTTGGCATTCTTGACCAGTGTGTTCAAGGGTTCATTCATTCCCCGAATGAACCTGGCCATGAGTTGCTCTTCATCTAAAGGTGGTGGAATACTTGGATGATTTTGTTCTTATCATGATATCTTGGTATACTCAAAGAATGCTGCAGACCATGAAGATCATGTGTGTAAGGTCCTGGAAATCCTAAGGAAACACCAACTCTTTGCAAAGAAGAGCAAATGTTCTTTCTCTGTTGACCGGGTGGAATACTTGGGATTCATAGTGTCAAAGGATGGGATTTCTCTTGACCGCGCAAAGATCCAAGCAGTCGTAGAATGGCCAGAACCCAAGTCAATAAAGGAAGTCAGAGGATTCCTAAGGTTAACCGGTGTATAGGATCTTTATACCTAGGTATGCTCAGATAGCATCCCCCTTTACTAACCTTCTCAAGAAGAGTACACTTTTTTAGTGGACTGCAATGTGTCACAATGCCTTTGACAAGATAAAGACAGCCTTAGTAACCAACCCTATCCTTAAATTGCTAGATTTTACCAAACCCTTTGAAGTAGTTACTGATGCCAGTGGGTTTGCCTTAGGCGGTGCTCTAATGCAGGAAGGTCATGCAATGGCCTATGAATTCAGAAAACTCAGAACACATGAGAGGAATTATGCCGTCCATGACTTGAAGTTACTCTCAGTAGTGTATGCTCTGAAGTTGTGGAGACATTATCTTTTGGGACAAAGGTTCACCTTGATGATAGATCATCAAAGTTTGAAGTGGATCTTCACCTAAAGGGATCTCAACATGCGTCAAAGGAGATGGATGCAAACCCTGCAAGAATTTGATTTTGAAATAAAGTATCGACCGAGGAAAGAAAATGTGGTTTGCAGATGCGCTCAGCAGAAAAGCCTCCTTGCTTGCAATAACAGTGGTGTCAAATCCATTGATCAATGAAGCAAAGGAGAAAATCTTGTAGGGGGACAAATTCTTTGCCCCCTATTGCTACCCTTCAAATGCAGGAAAGCAAGACTCCTCAGGAAATGAGTCGAGTTCTTGGGTACAAATTGGATGAAGGATGCATGTATTATAATAATCGGCTATGTATCCCCAATAATGAGGGAATAAAGGGAAGAATTTTGAGAGAAGCCCATGATAGCCTGATAGCTGGACATCCAGGGTTTATAAAAACCTATATGTCTGTGAAGAAAAGCTTCTTCTGGCCAGGACTCAAAAAGGATGTACTTGATCATGTGAACAGATGAAGTGGGAATGTATCAGTATGGACTTTGTCACTAGATTACCTTCAGTGCAATCACATTACAACTCTATTTTTGTGGTAGTTGGCAGGCTAACCAAAGTTGCCTATCTGATTCAAGTGAAAGAAACATACTCTGCAGTGGATGTTGCCAGAGTTTTCCTTAAGGAGATCTTCAGATTGCATGGTTTACCCCAAGAGGATAATAAGTGACAGAGATCCCAAATTCACATCAAAATTCTAGACTGCGTTCTTTGAAGCAGTAGGAACTTTCTTGGATCTCAGCACAGCCTATCACCCCAAAATTGATGGCCAGACAAAAAGGGTGAATCAGGTAGTAATAGAAGATATCCTTCGGTCATGCTGCGAGATAGGGAACCCAAGAAGTGGTTAAGTCATCTGCATTTGGTCGAATTCGCTTACAATGCTTCTTATCATCGGAGCATTGGGATGAGTCCTTTCAAAGCTTTGTATAGGCAAGATTGCCTTACACCATTGACTTGGTCTGATCCATTGATCAGAGTTGAAATGTCCAAAAAAATGCTTGACGACATGGACCAATAGATGTAATCAATCTGTAAAGATATAAAGGCAACCCAAGATAGACAAAAACATTATGTAGATAAAAAGAGGTCAGATAGAGGGTTTGAAGAGTCAGATATGGTCTTTATTCGAGTACGACCAAAAAGAAGTTCCTTATCCTTAGGGAAGTACAAGAAGCTCTCTCCCAAATACTATGGGCCATATGCTGTCATAAAGAAAATGGGCAATCTAGCCTACAAATTCCTTCTGCCTCCCCATCTCAAGGTACATGATGTATTTCATGTCAGTTTGCTTAAGAAGTATGTACCTAGCCTGAGTCACATGTTTGATGATGAGCAATTGATCTCTCCGACTCAAGGCCAGATGGTACTCCAACCTGAGAAAATCCTTAACGTTTGGGAGAAGATTCTCAGGAGCAGAGTCCTCAGAGATTTCTTAGTAAAGTGGAAGTTCTTCCCTCTAGAAGACGCCACCTGGGAGAAAGAAGAAGAGTTGGTGAAGGATTACCCCCACTTTGCGAGATGAGGACATCACGTTTTTCAAGTGGGAGAGGATGTAAGATTCTTCCTCAGCCTGAATAACAATTAAGCCTCTACTTCAATCCCTTGTAATCATTCTATGTTTTTGAATACAAGAAAATATTATTTTTCCTTGTTTTGCCTAGTAAGATAAAAAAATTCTAGAGAGTGGTAAATCAATATTGGGATATGTTTGGATAAATAAATTCTACAGATATCAAAAAAATGTTTCCCTGAAACAGAAAATCAAAATAGATTTTCCAAGGTGCAATTGGAATTAATTAAAAATGATTTAGAAGACCTTATCCCTAAGGGTCAAGATTTTCTAAAAAATTTGGATTAAGGTTCCTATGGACCAATAAGATTAATCCAAGTGTTGGGACAAGATAAATCCAAAGAATAAAAAAAATACCCAAAAATGAGTAAATGCCCACATAAGATGAAGAGTTAACTAAGTACTAGGTTTATTAGTTAAAAATTATGAAGTATTAATAAAAGAATGAGATATTTTGGAGTAATCATTCATTTTTGACACATGGGTAAGGAAAAGGGGGCCCTTCAAGGAGGCACCTATTTCACATGTGTGGATGAGTTTTAAACTCAAAAATAATAGGATATTTTTATCTCTCCTCTCTCCTAGATCAAACCAAATCAAAAAGGGAGCCAAACTGCTCCAAAACTTGTCCAAATTCAGCCAAACTGAAGCTGACTTTTCATTACATTTAAATTCTATGTATAGAAAGATGCATATTGGATTTTTTTAAATATAAAAGTGTTACTTTCATCAATATTGATTTTTATGCATAAAAGAAAATTTTTTATTATAAAAGTGTTACTTTCATCAATATTGATTTTTATGCATAAAAGAATTTTTTTTATTATAAAAGTGTTACTTTCATCAATATTGATTTCTATGCATAAAATGATGCATAAAAGAATTTTTTTTATTATAAAAGTGTTACTTTCATCAATATTGATTTTTATGCATAAATAGATGCATAAAAGAAAATTTTATTATAAAAGTGTTACTTTCATCAATATTGATTTTTATGCATAAAATGATGCATAAAAGAATTTTTTTATTATATTAGTGTTACTTTCATCAATATTGATTTTTATGCATAAAATGATGCATAAAAGAATTTTTTTATTATAAAAGTGTTACTTTCATCATTATTGTTTTTTATGCATAAAATAAATTTTTATTATAAAAATGTTACTTTCATCAATATTGATTTTTATGCATAAAATGATGCATAAAAGATTTTTTTTATTATAAAAAGTGTTACTTTCATCATTATTGATTTTTATGCATAAAATGATGCATAAAAGAATTTTTTTATTATAAAAGTGTTACTTTCATCAATATTGATTTTTATGCATAAATAGATGCATAAAAGAATTTTTTTTATTGCAAAAGTGTTGCTTTCACCAATATTGATTTTTTTGCATAAAAGAATTTTTTTTATTATAAAAGTGTTACTTTCATCAAAATTGATTTTTTAATGAATAAATAGATGCATAAAGGGATTTTTGTTTTATATAAAAGTGTTATTTCCATAGAAGTTAGATTTTATGCATAAATAGATGCATACATAATTTTTATATCAAAATAAGAGTTTTCTTTAATCCTATGTTTAAATCCCATGAATATTGAAAAATGAATAAGTAAATACTCAAAGTGAAGGAAAATTATACTGTTTCATATTCTCTAGGATGGTAAATGAGAAAATTCAGAAAAACTATCGAAGTCGGAATTTTAGATAAATGATTAATTTATTCCTCAAGAATTCGTGATGACTAGTTTTGAATTCAGTTAAGCAAAATACTCAATGAATGAAATTCAGTAAAGTAGTAATTAAAATATTACCCTTCGAGAAAGATAGTTCAGGGAGAACTTTCTAGACTCAAACCCTGAATTAGACTATGACCAAGACGTAACTCCTTCGTCAGTTTCAAGAAAAGACGATGTGACCAGTTCAGTAATCTACACTCAAATCACCCACCGAATCTGAAACTAAGTTGAGACCTTTGAATTTGATCTGAGGATCAAGAATTCAGAATTCGAGGAATTCTGCTTGGGACTCCAGACCTGTGATCTAGAAGTTTTGGGATACGGAATTAAGATATACTCATTGTATTCAAAAGAAAATCAAAACTAAAAACTTGCATACAAACCCTGTTTTCTTAAAGGACTGTCTTACGCCAGAATGCTAGAGGGAGCATTTGATATTGTGTTTTTCTAAGGGAAGTTCGGTTGCAATATCTGGCGAGGAGTGTTCAAAGGACGGCTCACGCGACAAAAACTTGCCCAGCCTGGGTATGGTGTAAAATGGTGTGCTTCCGGTACGATGGGCGAGGGAGTGTTCAAAGGACGACTCACGTGGCAAAAACTTGCCCAGGTCTTGATAAGCCTGGGTATGGTGTAAAATGGTGTGCTTCCGGTACGATGGGCGAGGGCCGACGAAGCGGTCCCTGAGTGAAGTGCCAGGACACCTAAGGAGGATCCTGGAGGGTTGTGACCAGGCGATGCACGGGCTCACGGTGCTTAGGACACCCATGTGTATGTCGTGGAAGATATATATATATATGTATGATGACGAGAAAATTATTGTAATCTATTACTGGATCTCATTGTTGCTTTGCTGACCTGCTGGTCTCAACGGAGAGTCCAGAGTGATACTGTTTTGTGAGAAACAAGGATTGAATGGAAATTTTAAGTTATGACATCTGTATAACCAATAATTGTTTGTCAATGGATTGTTTTATAAAATAAAGTTTAAAGAGGAGTGTGTGCGTATGTGTATTCTAAAGTAAAAGTTAAGAAAGGCATTCAATTATGGGTGGGTCAGTACTTGTCTGGTTCTACCAATTCCAGTGGTTGGGCGGTGGCTAACCCAAATTGATAAATAGGAATACGCTTAGAACTCGAATAGTTAAATAATAACCTGAAGACTTCTCAAATGAATAGATCAACGGCTGTGCCTGATTCAATTAGGAAAAAAGCATTGATTCCTTCAAGTTAAGTTTGTAAATAGTTTCCCTTCTATCTAGTTTATTCAGATGAAGGTTAGTTCAGAATCTTGACCTCGTTAGAAAAATTCGTTAAGAAATTCAAAATGGTGGAATTGTCCTCGTTTTTCGGGCATGGAAAATTTTTTCGATTTCGGTTTTCGGAATGACCACCAGCTTAGTCTCGT
Source organism: Cibotium barometz (assembly GCF_041138505.1). NCBI lineage: Eukaryota > Viridiplantae > Streptophyta > Polypodiopsida > Cyatheales > Cibotiaceae > Cibotium > Cibotium barometz. The sequence goes on along the minus strand of NC_141074.1, from coordinate 36,576,633 downwards.
GCCCGGACATTTGAGGGCGAGGCCCCGAGTGGGAAACCCTGCCCTGCGCAAGAGGGAGCTGCTTCCACTGCCCCAGCAATCGAGAATCCGTTGCGCAGAGGGGGCAGTGGGATCCCACAACTTGGAAGTATTTTATTTCATTATACATAAAGCATAAGGCTCATTCATTATGTCATAAGGGCTTAATGCATTATAGCAAGCCTCTATGTATTATGCATCTATGTATGAGACCTTTATGCATAAAGCCTCTATGCATAAGCCATATGCATTAAGCTTATGCTTAAAGCTTAATGCACAAGCCATATGCTTAAAGCTTAATACATAAGCCATATGCAGTAAGCTTATGCATAAAGCTTAATGCATAAGCCATATGCAAAAAACTTTATGCATGAAGCCATATGTATTTAAAGCTTATTAACATGTATATTTGCTTATACTTGTAGATTTTCCTTTAATATAAGCTCAACTTTGCAATGCATGGTGTACTTATCTTCTTCTCAAGGTAAGAGTACTTGTCTTTCATAGTTCATTTCTTTACTTGTTTATGGTGCACCCCCAGGTGTGTGGGAGTATTTTATTTCATTTTACATAAAGCATAAGACTCATGCATTATGGCTTATGCATCAATCTTTATGCACAAGGCTTTATGTGCACTGAGATCTCTTTATGTGTCCATTGAGAGATCTATGTATAAAACTTTATGCATAAAGAATCTATGCATAAGCCTTATGCATATATGATTTATGTATAAAGACGCTATGCATAAATCTTTGACGCTTAAGCGCATTAAGCCTCTATGCATAAGGCTTATGCTTAAAGCTTAATGCATAAAGCTTTGCGCTTATGTATATGGCTCAATGTAATAATTTTTTTACATAATGTTATAAGCGTTCAAAATCTCATCACCGATAAAAGGACAATGAAGACAGGGAGAACAAAGTGGAAATCATTTAGTGATGATGATGAAAACCCGAATGCTTGTACATCATGTGAATATAATGTTTATGAGTATATATGCAAGAAACCACTAGTCTATGCCACTTATGTATATGCATTTCACAAAGCTTAACTTAATGCATTACGCTTATGTATTAAGCATGTGCAATAATCCATTAAGTATATGTATTAATGCTTAATAGCTTATTACATTATGCATTTAAGGGTAATATATTGTGCATAATGCTTAAGTGTGTACATTAGTGCATATGTTGAGTAAGCGTGTATAATGTTGCTTAATCAAAGTAGTTAATTTATGCATATTTATATTCAATGGCTAGATCCAAAACATTAATAAAGATAGTCAATGACATGTTTTATTGCTCACATACCAAAACAATGAAGATGCATACAACATTGCTCTTTGTAGAAAGCAGTATGTCACAGATCTTGTTTGTGACACACAAGAGCGTAGCAGGGCACTCAAGATGACATTAACAAAGCACAAGAGAAGATTCTTAAATCCATTTATAGAGTGGAGGGAGAATCATGTAATCACTTCCACCACTAAAGAAATAGTAGCTCGTTAATGAGCTTGTTGATTTGGTGCAACGAGCTCAACAAAATGTAGTTTAGAATTTAGAGATAATGGACATGAAAACCTTATGTATGTAATTTGCAATATAATACATGACATTATTGTATTGCATTTTTTTTGCTTTAAGTGTTCTAAAAGAATTATGATTAACTAGTGTTTAAATAATGTGATTTAAAAATGGGGATAGAATGGGGGAGAGACACATCCCCACATATCTCACCCATTCTGTCCCCATTTGTTTTTGCAAACAGTCCACGGCTATAGCCGCACTCGGCTATATACGCGGTAAAATACATGGTTACACACATTGTTGCGCACACACTTATATGTGCGATTAATTGTGTATCTTTAGTCGGGTGGTCGTAGCTATGTGCATAGTTGCACTTAGCCATGTGCCAGGAGAAAATCCACATAGATATTTTTACCAGATTCCACAGATCTAACTTTGTGTTTGATGAAATGGAAATTGGAATGGAGTTTTCATGCACTTATATTCTAGATACTTTCTAGGTACCCACCATGCATAAATGATCATCGCCCTTCTTCGCCTTCTTCTTTCGATGATGACGCAGCACCCGTGCAAAGTCAGTGTGAGTGGTTATGTCAAAAGATTCCATGTCCACGCGAGAGACGCAAGGGAGAAATTGTGCGTTTACAACAACGAATCACACTAAAGCATGTGCAAGATTACGGCCAATTTGAAGATGTATGGTGTACAAAGAGGTTGGTGAGTGTATATATTCATTATCACATGTTATTATGCACATAATTTAGGTATCCATAAGATACTCCATGTTTTTTAGGATGAAGACAAGGAGGAGACACGTCGTAGAATAAGGAAGGCTATGCCTCATTACTCTATGTTTAGTGGACGACTACGTAAAGGATTTAGAGACCTCCATGATTCAATTGGGATGAGCCTACATGTTCAATGAGGAAGGAATGCCTCCATCAATACACATGAAGTCGATGAAGATTTGGGCATGGACGAGATGATGGACGACTTCTTTGAGAAAGAAGTAGAGGAGGGGCCCAAAACCACACTTGATCAATTTTTGCGACAAGCCGTTTGCACTCCACTATACAAGGGGTGTGCATACTCCACCCTTCATGCAACCTTGGAGTTACTAAACTTGGAAACCATGAATGGTTGAAGCAATGCTAGTGCTACACGCCTCTTTCAGTGAGTCCTTAGTGTTTGTGGTTAGCAATTTACAAATTTTAAATACCATACCCTTTATAAGTAATATTTGAAATTGTCTCAAACCCTTTGTAGGCTCATGAAGAAGATGCTTCTTTCTCACAATAACATGCCAAGCACAAGGCGTATGCTAGGAGAGTATTGATGGCACTTAGCATGGATTATGAGCATATACATGCATTTTTCAATGATTGTGTGCTGTTTTGGGTACTCATAAAGATGCAACTCAATGTCCAAAATGTGGACAGTCTTGTTACCGAAGAGATTTGCATGGTACAAGGAATCCTCAAAAAGTGTTGAGGCATTTTTCTATCATGCCCCACATTCGACACATGTTCCGATGCAAGTCTATTGCCGAAATCATGACATGGCATGCACACAATCGTTCTACCGATGGCACGACAAGGGTCCCTGCGGATTCACCGGCATGGCAACACATAAAAGAGGAGTGGTCCGAGTTCAAGGACGAGCCACATCACTTTACGACTTGGATTGGGTATGGATGGATTCAGTGGAGGCAGTGTGCATGATAAAGGAAAAATTCCCAAGAACTATCCTCACTAGTTGATTACATCTTGTGGTACACTTAATAGATGAAGTGTCGGCGTGTGGTGTTGTGCATGCTCAATGGATGTTCTTCCTTGAGCATCTCATGAAGACCTTGAAGGATTTGTTAGGAAAAGAGCTAGGCCATAAGGACGCATGACAGAGGGTTGGTTAGTGCAAGAAGCATATGTCCATGTTTCAGAGTATCTCTCTCAAGTGAATCCCACAATGCCCCGATTGTGGAGTAATGAGAAAGATGAGTGCATGGTGTCCCACATACCACAAGGCAAAGGAAGAGCAAGGATAACAGACACATCAATGTTGAAGAAGGTGAGTACATTTTGTATTCTCAATAGTAGTGAAGTTATGAAGAGGTGGGTGGCAAGGTATGAAGCGACAGGAGAAACCAATATGGGGAGAGAAGAGCATTTAGGATGCGTTCGAGATGCTTGCCATTTCCTCCGAGGCTTGCGTCACTTCCAAAATATTTTACTATTGATTAGCTTTATGAAGAAATGGAAAAGGCTGAAGAACATGGAGAGATGGTGACAGAAGAAGAGTGGGAGTATGCAAGAGGATGCGAGCCTCATGCACAAGTGTGTCTCTACTTTCTGTTTATGTGGATGCTCAAAGGCCCGAAACCATCAAGGAGGCCATGCTTCTTGTGAAGATCTATGAGGCAAAGTATACACATGCTAATGGATCAAGGCATGGATTTAGGAGGATTGATATTGGCACTTCAACTTTGGGAAAATCTTCAAGTGGAGTTGTTTATCACACGGGTCCTCCTAGATTCCCAACCGTCTATGGAAGAGGTGGAAGAGGAAATTTCAGATTTGGTAATTCTTTTTCTCAACCTCCAAATGGTGATGGGATGCAAGTTGATGCGAAATCATCTAACAAGAGCAAGGTTATTGGAGAAGATCGTATTAATGACTTGAAGTAAAAGATTTTGTGCTTCAAGTGCAGTGACAAATGGTCATTGGAAGGTTTGTAATGCCAAGAAGATGACCCTAAGTACGATTCTTCCGAACCTTGCCATGAAGACATTAAGGAGGATGTGAATGAATATGAGAAGTACTTTGAAGATGCCAACAATGAAGTTGAGGATATAGAGAAGGATGGTGAATTTTCTTTTTATCCGGGTGGATTAAAGGAGGGAGATATTGACTATAATGATGGGTTACCATTGCCTACGTGTGCTTATCATGAAAAAGACAATATGGCTACCCTATACAATATCTCAAGTGATGCCTATGCTGGTTGCAAAGGAACCAATACATTAAAGTTGAAGGCATGCATTAATGGAAGGGTAGCACATGTTTTGATTTGATAGTGGAAGCACACATAGCTTTATCAACACCAAATCCATGTGCAGTCTCAAATTACAGCCCATAGATTTATCTTTGTGGCATGAGGTTCAAGTGGCTAATGGGACAAAGATGGATTAGATGATGGTATGCAAGGATGTAAGGTTGATTCTCACAAATGATTACACTTAGAAGGCTGATATACTTGTATTGGATATGGGTCCCATTGACATTGTTTTGGGATACGATTGGTTGGCAACTCTTGGGTTCTTTCACATGAATTTATAGCAAGGGTATATGAGTTTTATGCATGGAACACATAGCCAAAAGTAGACCTCCTCGTGTCAGGGTGACCTGCATAATCTGCATCTGTGTAGCCCAATACACATGCATCTCGTCTACCAAAGCATATGCACATCTCTTGCGAACCTCGCAAGTAGCGCATCAAACCCTTCACTGCCTCCCAATGCTTCTTGCCTGGATTTGCCATGTACCTACTAACAACTCCCACTGCAAATGCAATGTTGGGCCTCGTAGCTATCATAGCATACATCAAACTGCCAACTGGCTGATGCATAAGGAACCTTAGCCATCTCGGCCTTCTCACCATCTAACTTCAAGGGGAGGGAGTTTTCCAAGTTTTTTTTTGGGTCACATCAAGCTATCTCCACCTAACTACAGCTAGAAGCTCCAAAATTAGCAAGGAGAGGGGGTAGCTTCACTCAAGTTTTAGCAAGTGGATATCTTGGGGACTTGCTTTCACACAAAGGGCAAGGGTGGTGATAGGTAGCTAAAGTACCAATTTTGAATGTGCCAAGTATCAAGATGATCAATGCCACACAACTCAAGAGGGAGCTAAAGAAGATGGGATGCATATATGTTTTACATCTTTGCAAAGAAGAAAGCATTGAACAAAAGGGTGAGGTTATACATAATAAAGGTATGAAGGAATTGTTGAAGGAGTATGAGGATGTGTTCCAAATCCCAAAGTTCTTTCCATGCCAAAAAGAGAGGTAGATCATGGGATAGAGCTTGAGCCACATACCAAGCCCGTTTAACAAATCACCTTATAGATTGTCAAAAGTGGAGAAGGATGAGGTGGCAAAGTAAGTGCAAGAGCTTATGGACATGGGATGGGTTACTCCTAGCCAATCACCTTTTGCATCACCCATACTCTTGGTCAAGAAGAAGGATGGCCCTTTTCGCATATGCGTGGATTATACGAATTTGAATAAATCTACAATCAAGAATAGATTCCCCATTCCACGAATTGATGACTTGCTTGATGAGTTGAAAATTGCATGTTGCTTCTCTAAGATTGATTTAAGATCAGTCTATCACCAATTGAGAATCAAGTGATGGCATTTCGGACCGAGAGGTCTCTAACATTATTTGGTTATGTCGTTTGGGTTGTGCAATACGCCAATAGCCTTTCAAGCTTTAATGAACAAGGTGCTTGGACCTTTCCTCTAAAAATGGGTGCTTGTATTCTTTGATGATATCTTGATATATAGCAAAGGGGAGAACGAGCACTTAATGCATGTAAGGGCTATTTTGGATGATTTAAGAGCCAACAACTTATATACTAAGGAGAGAACATGTACATTTATGGCACAAAAGGTTGAGTGTCTTGGACACATAGTGAGCAAAGATGACATTATGGTGGATCCTAAGAAGGTTGAGTGTGTTAAGAAATTGCCCATGCCTACAAGCAAGTACCACTCAATTAAGGGGATTCTTTGGCTTATCATCATTTTATAGGAGGTTCATTAAGAGGTATGCTCATATTTCTGCAGCTCTTACCGACAAGCTTAAGAAAGAGGCTTTCTTTTGGGATGTCTCAACCTACACTCTCTCCCAACAAGCAAAGAACATGGGTGGCTACATTGCAAAATTGTGACTTCGAAATCTCTTACATAAAAGGGAAAGAGAATGTTGTGGCGGCAGATGCATTAATTATGACATCAAAATCTCTTACATAAAAGGGAAAGAGAATGTTGTGGCATATGTGGGCATGTAGATGCATGGCAATATCAGAGGTACATAAAGATTAGATTTTGGATATCCAAGAAGAGTACCTATTGGATGAGGAAGTGGCACCAATGTGGAAAAAATTACAGCAAGGATCCCATGATGATTTGCTACATTTTGAACTTCGTAATGGACTCATCTACTACAAAGGCAAAGTCTACCTTGTGCCTACATCAAGATACAAGAAGAGGGTGTTAGAAGAGATGAATTCTTCTCCATTATCAGGGCACATGGGGCTGTTTAAGACCTTTGAGAAGGTGCGGAAGAGTTTTTTATTGGAAAGGAATGTGGAAAGATGTGTATACTTTTGTGATAAGTTGCTTGCCTTTCAACAAAACAAGGATCCCACGCATAAGTCCGGTGGTTTGCTTCAACCTTTGCCTATTACCGATGGCAAATAGACACACATCTCCATGGATTTCATCATGGGGCTTCCTCAAACAAGCAGGGGATGGGATAGTATATATGTGGTGGTAGACCACTTGACAAAAGTGGCACATTTTATTCCTTCCAAGGTCAAATTTTCAGCATCTATGGTTGCAAAACAGTTTGTGAATCATGTGTTCAAGTTGCATGGAGTGCCACAACAAATTGTTAGGTGACCGAGATGTGAAGTTTATGAGTTCATTTTAGAGGACATTGTTTGAGATCATGGGGACTATTTTGACACCTAGCACTGCCTATCACCCTGAAACCGATGGACAAACCGAGAGGGTGAACAAGTGGGTGGAAACTTACTTAAGGCGCTATTGCCATGATACGCAAGGTGTTTGGGATGAGTGATTGCTGCTTGCCGAGTTTGCTCATAATAGCACGCATTATGAGAGCATTGGAATACCACCTTCTGAGGCACTTCTATGGGTACAAAGTGAATATGCCAATGATGGTTCAAAAGCAAGAAGGGGTGAATTCTAATGCAAAAGAGAAGATGGAAAAGTTGGATGCACTCTTGCAACAATGCAAAGCTAATATGAAACAAGCTCAAGAAAGAATGAAACATTATGCTAATGCTCATCGGAGGCCATTGACATTCATGGAGGGTGATTTGGGTTTTCTTGGGGATTCCCAAGACAAGATATGGTTCTCTCAAGGGCATGACAAATACCAAGCTAGCTTATCTCGCTATACTATGGGCCATACAAGGTGGTGAGGTGTGTTGGTGAAGTTGCTAATCAATTCGCACTTCCATCAACTTCAAATATTTCGTGATGTATTCCATGTATCACATCTTAAAGGTTACCTTGGGCCAGAGGTATTTGTGCAAGATGAATTACCTCTAGTGAATGAGGATGGAATGATTGAGTATGTGCCGGAAGCGATTTTGGGTATACAAGAGAAAGAGTTCTTCGCAACCGTACATTAGTGGATTACTTGGTCAAAGTGGAATGGTCTCATATGAATAATGGTCCCAAGGCCAATTGACCATGCCCATGGACAACACTTTTGATAGTTTGAAAGGGGGGTCATGTATATAGGTCACATACACCATATTTTGGGTACCTTTTGATAATCATCAATATACAAGTCACTTACTCTCTCTTCTCTCTCTAAACCTAGGCTAATCATCTTAATCTAAGCTAATCCAAGGCTAATTAGGCTAAATCTAGGTTAATCTAGATGTTACTTTCTTTCAATTACCAAAGTTTTGTCCACTCCATATCTCATGAACTACTAAACGAATGCATTTTGATAATAGAGAGGATGCAAAGAAAAGTAAAAGGAAAAAATGTTAGTTGGCAAACCGAAAAGAGGATATATTAATAGTGCTCTAGTATTAATTATGTTTTAATATATAATAAACAAACTAATAAAGTAAATTATTTAAATGATATAAATGTAATCATACACATATTTATTCATATGCTCAAACTAATATTTATCACTAGTATAATACACTATTTAGTATTTAGTATAATAAGCCAAATTGTAAATACTATTTATTATTTAGTATAATAAACAAAATTGTTAATATTATTTAGTATACTAATATATATGTTTTTAAAGTGTCAATAATATTGTATCCTCGATATCAATATTTTTTACAATATATATATTTTAGCAACCATCTACTAGTATTACAAATCATATCTGTTATGACAAAGAATGTGCAAGGTTTAAATTCATAATATCAAATCATATCCATTATGGTAAAGAATAAATTTTTACTGGCAAAATTTACACTTAATGACAGTCAGATTTCTATTAGTTCAAAAAATATTAACTGAATGCTCAGAGACTATCAAGAGTTGCTTCTGGTGTAATTTTATTTTATAATTTCATTTCATTTGGATAGAAATTAGGGCTTACATTTTTTACAATTCTTTTTTTTCTTAAGCTCCCCATGCTCCTCCTATGTGATCCCAATGGGGTTTTTGTAGAGTTCCACTGAGGTATCTTTCCAAGCTTCCATGATGTTTCTTCTATTTTTCTCATGATTTCTTAGACTCTTTTTATGGAGTTCCACTGAGGAATCCCTCCACGCTTCCATGGTGTTTCTTCTATTTTTCTCATAATTTCTTGGCCTCTGAAGGCAAAAAAGGTCCCAATAATTCTTAAAGCTAAAGGCAATGTTGTGTTTAGCTTTAGGGTTTCCTAGGCCTTTTTTCCCCCTCACCATGTCTTGCACACAATAGCATTGTAAACACTGACAACTCAACCTTCTTGGGCACATAGCGTAACACGGGCTCACATTATTGCCCCACAGTGTAATAAACAAAATTCCAAAGCCCCTCCACCCACCATAAGTACAAAAAAATCTAGTTAATTTGAACCAGAGACTTCATTAAAAGGATCGAGGAAGCAAGTGGAAGAGCAAGAGAGAAAGGCCAAGGCAACATGACAAGAAATCCAGAGGCTCAAAACAACAAACATCCATGTAGCACATAATTAACAACATTCCATGCATGCAACCTTGTTAGAGGAGAAGGAAAATATAACAAAAATGGCCACCACCATTGGACAAGAAAAAAATAATGAATGCACATCCAATCTCAAGACACACAAATTGAGGATCTGCCAATACAAAATCAAGCAGATGAAGGAAGAATTTGGCAACAAGGTCTAGTGAAAGACTAGTGAAACCCCCCTCAATGAGGGGAGTGCACATGACATGATGCATCCTTTGTTGGGAAGGGTGTTATGATGTAGGGCCAAGTTCTCTTGTCCTAGTAGAAGTGGATGTTAGGGAAGGTGGAGGAAAGGCAAGAGATCACAAGGTTAGTGATATTCATCTCCAATTGGCAACAAGTGGAGGTGATGTTATCAAAAAGTGCAAGATTGTGGATCCCCATCAATGCCCTTGATTTGGGCATTCATTGCATCAGTATACATGCAAATGAGATAGGATATGAGATCTACATAAACACCATTATGGAGCGAGGTAAATGATGAGTTTGAGTGAGAACTAGTAGCTAATATTTAGCTTCAATTCTTGTTGAATAAGATGTTTAATGTCTAGGAGGGTAATCATAGGACAATGGCATGGATGTTCGTGTACAATCATTGATCCTAGGAAGAGAAGCAAACTAACTCTCCTAGTTGGCTTGCAAAAAATGAATGTGTGAATAATCTTGTCACATTATTACAACTTATGTATTGTGTTTAAATTTGAATGCATGAGTAATCTTGTCACATTAGAACTTATTTCTTGTGTTTGACAAATGTCCTGACAAATGTCCAAAAGTTTGAAAGGTTTTCTATCTTTTATGTTTCTTGTCTCGTAACCAAGCTGAATACAATGCCAAGGTGAAGAAGATCATGGACAATGTAAGCCATAAAGCGTCCACAGATGAAAGACCTACTCCTAAAAATATTGCCAAAGATCATATCTAAAGAAGAATATCAGATCAAGGACAATCTAAGGCATAAAGTGGCCATAGATGAAATACCTACTATTGAAAAGACTATCAAAGATCATATCCAAAAAGGAGAAACAATGGATCATATGGAAAAGCTAATCTCTTAAAATATGAACATAATTTTTGGATTTAAGTGTTAAATAGTATGAGTATTGGGGAGTATTAAATAATATAATGGTGTATTCAAGATTATTTATGTGTGCCTTTGAAATCTATTGAACAAGTCAATTTGATTTTAGGTCTTGAATTACCTTGACCCTCAACTAGGAGATGTGTGGAAAACAAGGATAATTGCATCGTAGAGTATAATGGTAAAGACACCATTGTGACTTTGGATAAGCTGAAATGAATTGCCTTGGCTCCGCTTATTATAACAGAAAGGAGAATCTTATGATGCAGAACATGTACCACATGCCTAAGGAGGACGTGGAATACCAAGGTTGTGCATTATTTCTATGACTTTTATTATTGTCATCTATTCATGCCAAGTAAAGATGACTTGTCGTTTATTTATAAAAAGGGATACATAGTTGCTTATTTACTATTCTTTGTGTGGATCTTGTGAAGATGACTTTTACCAGGGGGTGTTCCTAACAAGATAGAGAGGCACTCCACTGCCATTTTAGAAAATGTATGCGAAGTAGTTTCTAATGTTAGTTCACCGAGGATTATAAGCTCTCACACATAATTTAGATGACAAAAATTTTTTGGGGAGAAAGCATGTGTTTTTTCTACATTGTGAATGAAAAAAGATAGCAAAACGGAGTCAAAGGCTGCACGAGGGGAAGAATCGATTGTAAAGCCACATGCTAAAATTGAACAAGCTGCTAGTAAGGGGAAGAATCAAATGTAAAGCTACGTGTTGAAATTGAACAAACTGCTACTAGAGTGGTGTATAGGTGTGTATAAACCACCCATTGCTATTGTTTATGATATTTTTCTTTGACTTGTGACATAAATATATCATGAAAAGTACCTCATTTACTTTATAAAAAATAAAAGGATTTTGGAGATGCAAAGCAATGCATGGGCTAGAAAGAACCCTTTGTCTTGCATGTATACCAAGGGTATTCATGGTCCCTCCTAATGGGAGTTGGACAATCACCCTTGGTGGATAGGCTTTACCCAGGGATAGGTTCACAAGAGAGCAACACATTGGTGTTAACTTATGAAAAGCCAAGAGGGGCAAGAGTGGTAAAGCAATCATCAAAGAAAATAAGAATAGAAGGTACTCCATTACTAACCAAACATGAAATAATTGATTTAGTGTCTAAAGAGAAGATACCAAGTGTCTAAAGAGGAGATACCAAGTATTAAAGAGGAGATATCAAGTGGTTAATAATACTATATTTAATTATCATGTGTATTTATAGAAGATGTGAATGACTCTTCATCATTATCACATCTTGGAGAAGGTATCCCCCCCCACAAGGTATCCATGGGAGAGACGATGGTATATTTTCTAAACTAGAAATGTCATATTGGTTTAATTAAGTCTTTAATGTATCAATTGCATTGATTTTTTTTTTTGTAAATTCCTTATTGTGCAATGACTTATGTAGACATTACATCCTTGGTAAAGGTGGGAAATTCCTTAATGCAATGACTTATGTAGACATTGCATCTTTGGTAAAGGTGGTGTAACATTATGTTTACTTATGCTTCCCACCTTCGTCAGACATTATGTTTATTAATGTTTCCCACCTTCACTAGACACTTCACTAGCTCATTGCTTATGGTTGCTTGGTGAGGGACTACATTAAGATGGGGTGTGATTTTGGTATGGGCAAGAAGAATGATAGCTATGCAAAGATACATAAGTTCTTCCTATCCATTGTGGCCCCAACAAAGATAAATGACAACTATGGCCATAACAAAGGAATGCATAAAGGTGGGGAAGAAGGTGAGATGGGCATTGGATTTTGTTATGCTGGACTTTCCAAGTGGTGAAAGCTTGTAGATTTGAGGAGTGATTCCATCATGGATTTCGTTATGTTGGACTTTCCAAGTGGTGAAAGCTTACAGATCTGAGAAGGGATGCCATCATGGAATAAATTAAGTGAGGATCAAGCATAAGATGATTATTACAGTAGCGAGCCTTACGAATAGTGGATGGCTAGTCCTTTTATGCCCTCTTTCTAGTAAGATTTAACAAATCCAATGTGTGTGTGTTTTTCATTATAGGACCTTGAGGTGGTTAGGTAATCATGCAAAATAAGCTCCCATACAAATTATCCTCATGCCTTGGAGAGTGATTGACATTAATAATCCTTAGCTTACATGTCTTGAATTAGCTTGTCAACATTTTTGCACATAATTAGGGGATGCCATTTCTTTCATTATGCCAGAGTGTGCTCTATGCATGGCCGGTCCTAATCCTCAGCTTACATGGCTTGAATTAGCTTGTCAATACTTTTGCACATAATTAGGGAATGTTTTTATTTCTTTTATTATGCTAGAGTGTGTGCCCTATGCATGGCCAGTCCTACTGTATAACATAACTCTTCTTTACTCATGCATTGGAGCTCTTGATGCATAAGAGTGCAATATGCATGCATTGTGCATATAGGAGCTCTATGCATGCACTTATCCAAAGTAGAGCTATCTCAATGCTTATCCTCCAAAATAGAGCTATCTCTACATAGGATAAATTTTCCTAGGCTTTACACCTAAGTTTTTTATAGATTTGTACTTTATATGAATATGCATTAGGCAAGAAAAGGAATGTTATAATACTTGTTTATATACAATGTGTGTTATTATGAATTATTTTTTTGTGTAAAGTTGCACACTTTACAATTTCTTTTTGTGAAGCGTAATGGAGGGAGGCCCACCATGTTTATTATAAATAGTCTCAAGACATATTTGACAAGCATCAATTTGTTCAATCACATGATGTTTGGACACATTACATACCAAAGGTCCATAAGACTACTGGACCATCATCTTCACAACCTATTCATGATAGCCTTGAGTACTCTGGTAGTTTAATTTCATGCATTCTCAAGTTGTTATCTGTGCCAAGTAGACTTGTATTAGAGATAGTACAAAAACTACTATTGTAAAAGCTAATTAAAATTACCTTGACAAGTTGTAAAAGGCACACCTACTCATGTTCTATAAAGATTTTCTTGTCATACAATCTAATTAAAATTACCTTGACAAGTTGTAAAAGGCACACCTACTCATGTTCTATAAAGATTTTCTTGTCATACAATCTATACTAATAACAAATTCTAAGGAAATTTCTTATCCTTTGTAATTATTAGAGCATTAAGTATTATTATTGCCCAATCCTATCCTTTGTAATTATTAGAGCATTCAGTATAGTTATTTCCCAATCGCCAATCCTATCATAGGCTCGAAGCGCTATGTACTACTTGGAATCCATGCCCAAGTAGACCTATTTCATAAAAATCAACATTGGTGAGCTTATTTCATAAGAAAAATATGTGAGTGATGTGAGCCATGACTCCAAAAGAGGCAGGAGCCCATAAGACGTTATCTAATAGGCCTCTCATAGGCATGAGCCTATAAATGTGAGCTAAGAAGATGCGAGCCTTGTAGGCGCGATGTGAGTCTAGCTCACTAGATGTGCATGAGCTTATTTTATACAAAGAGAGCATGAGTCCACCAAAAATGAGCCTATAGACAGATCACACATATGTGAGCCTACAAGAATTAGCCCACATACTACAAAAGTGAGAAAAAAGAAAATAAAAAAGTTTTACAAACCAAAAAACTTAAACTAAAACAATTAAATAAATTATTTTTATAGCTTGACCAAAACACCCGTGTCTAAATCCATTCAGACGTGTGTATTGATGTGAACTTCATTCGGATTATGAACTTCATTCGGATTATTAGGAGCAACAATCTACTCAGTTGTAGTGCATCAAATCATACCTTCTCAGACCCACCCAACCTTTAATCACCCTAGCAAACGACTAACACTCAATAGAGAGTGCTTTAAGAAGGCAAGACTTATTCAAATCTACCACAAACGAGGAGCTTTGGGATGAAATGAGCTAACTAAGCATAGATGTGAGAAAAATAATAGTGGAACCCCTAGAAACGAGAGCCATCATAGGCCTCTAAATGGCCACATTACTCCTTTGACTCATTTGCCTATATTTTGGATGCGGTTGTCTCTCTGATACAAGCTTCCAATAATAAGAGTATTGAAGAGAGTAATGTAGATGTGGGAGCCACCACAGACTTCAAGAAAAGGCTCATTGCAAGTCCTTTAGACTAGTGAGATACACCTTCACCATACTCACATACACTTATGGTGTTTTGCACATTGTTAACATATCCTTTTTTGGGATCATGTGTTTTTTTTTGGATTTGCATATTGTGCTTGTTTGTGTTCTGCATATTGATAGTGACATTGAGGCCTTCACATCATGAGTAACAATATATTAATAGTAGTTTTGCTTACTTTAAATAGTCTAAAAGAACATGCACTTATTATCTTGTCACACTTATGTTTCCATGTAGCTACTTACCATCATGTTTCCATGTAGCTACTTACCATCATGTTGTGTGAAAAATATGGCTAGACAAATGTGCAGAGATAAGAGATATAATACATGGGATGTAGAGCAACATCGCACAAAAAAGGAGTGGCTTTATCGATAATGAGTGTGAAGAGCATTTTTAAATTATGTTTCAATCAATTGTACACACTATAACAAACAATGCATTTGCTACTATGTTTTAAGACTTGCGTTTCTTATGTTTGTACATTTTGTTAATTTGATTTTGTTGGAGAGATTTTGATTAATTTATGTATGGTAGCAATAAACCATTCGGACATACCAAATGCGTAATGCGTCACACATACGCTAGTATTTTATTTTACTGTAAATATTAGATTTTTTATGAAAACCTAAATTTTCAAGAACATGAAAATTATATCTTCTTAGCTTCAAAAATACATTCTTAACAAAAATTGGTTCTAGTTGTTCAATTTACGTCCTCATACTCCAAACTACCACCCACAATATCAATAATACTAGCATGGTTCCAAATACATATGCCAATACCACTAATTGCCAGTATTAAGTAGTCTCACCCATGATACCAACAAGGGATTTTTTGCGAGCTTAGCTCGTGAGCTTTTTAGAGCATCTACATGTTTTTCTTCCAAATATTTTACTAGGATGCCTCAATTAAATAAACATTATTTAATACCATGGTACCCTTGAAGCAAATATATTTTTGCATATTGAAAAACTTGGCAATGGCAAGTGAACATATTCACACAATCAAAAACATAATAACTAGGACTATGTCATCCCAAAAATTATTCAACTATTTAATACCATTGAACCCTTCAAGAAAATATATTTTGCATATTGAAAGAACTTAGCAATGGTGGCAAGTGGATAGATCTACATAATCAAAAACATAACAACAAGGCTTATGTTATCCAAAAATTTAGTCAACTATGAGTGTCACAATATCATCTCTACATTGTCCAAAAAACTATATAATCATAAGTGCCAAAAAATTATCCAAGCATAAGTGTCATAAGAGTAGGTCTTCTCTTTTCCACCAAAAGCAATATCACGGATAGGTCCGTAGATGGGAGAGAGGTTCCCTCACATTATTATTTGGTAGCTTCGGCTAGTGCATAAACATGTTTTCATTCTAATGAAGCCCCAAAACTTGCATGCATATGTAGTAGATGTGTTTGCATGCCACATACGAGAAAATCTACACATGTACACCAAGGTTAAGACTGCATATGCACTTCATAAGACTTCTTATCTAGTCCATCTCCTTCTATCTCAGATATCTCATGCTCATATTAACTAACAACCTTTTTAATCAATACTGCTTGATCCGTTAATGTAGAATTTCTGCTTCTCTTGAAATGCATGTTCGCCATTTCATGCGAACTCCACTTCTCCCAATTGATTCCATGCCCATCCTATTAAATTCACTCATAGGAGTCTTTGATGCAGCACTATTAATACCTTCCCCTGTGTCTTCACCTATGATGTTTGATGTTTCCAACTCATGATGCGGTGACATTTCAATAGCTACACCATTTGTAGTAGTAGCCAACCTAAAACTAGCACGGACCAATGTGTTTTCCTCTTCTTGAGTCACTTTTGTTCCCTCCTCAAATGAGCCAAATAGAAGGCAAAACTGGTATGGGTGAGATATTGCTATCTGGGTGCCAAGAGTGCATTGCATCACCACATGAATTGTGTCATCTTGCTCCCCAGTCCTGGATAATTTCTCTTTGAAAAGAAACATGGACATGGCACACCTATAAAAGAATTGTGAATGATTTTATTTCATTTTTTCCTCCTTGTTCCTTAAATGATCTACCCTAGGCATTTCACCTTACTATTTAAAGGTGTCCTCCTAATTGCCAACTGTGTTCAATGAATGGAATGCTCCATAATCCAACATACAACGGAGTTATGCTGTTGGTGTGTCATGTTCAAGTGTTGTATCTTGCTCTGCAAAAAATATTCTCTTTGGTCTTGGTTGTCTATTTTTATTTTCATAATTATACTTGGGACGATGGGAATTTTTATCCTCCACATTAACCACATGAGATGGCCTTCTTTTATGACACATAGTTTCCCTATCACCTTTTAATTCTTCAATGTTTTAATACATTGGAGTTTCACCAACTTCTCCTTGCACAAGGTGAGCTAGTTGCATGAGGAACATTCCTATTAGAAATTATGGCCATCAATGTCTCTAGATTAGGTCTAGATCCTACATGCTTTCCCAACATGTATGCATGCTACTTTGCACTTTGCAATAGAGAGTTGGCCATGTCTAAAATGCATGTCTCTAGATTAGGTCTAGATCCTACATGCTTTCCCAACATGTATGCATGCTACTTTGCACTTTGCAATAGAGAGTTGGCCATGTCTAAAATGCATGCATCGTACAATGCTATCTTTTTCTTATTACCGTCTTGCCATCCAACTACCATGTTTAGACTCTGCAAGATTTGTCCTTGGCGTGTTTGCTAGCTGCTCCATAGAAGAGACAACCTAAAATTTTGATATGTGTAAGTATTAAGACTTAACTTAAACAGTATCATAGTAATCATACAAACAAGTTAGTGAGAGTACCGTTGACATCAATTCTCCCCAATGTGTGAAACAGATTTCCCACCAATTAAACCAACTATCCAAGGCAAGAATGTCTAATTACCTCACTTTCTTACTTCTCCATCGAATATGTCTACTTTGTGACATTGCCTCCTCTTTTATCAATGCATTTCTCCATTTCTCACACAATTCTTTGTGTTCCATTTGATCTTCTTTTCTAACATATCAGGTTGTGTGATTTATCAAACTCTGTTCCCAATGGAAAAGACATGATATTTCATGACCCTCCATTCATTGTGAATGCTAGTATTTTGATAATTTGGGCAACTAAGCCTCCTACACTGTAACATTTCTAGGAATTGGCTAACTCTCACAGTGCCATCAAATGTCTACTTGTATTTGCTCTTGTCCATGACTGGCCATCATATTTGTGCTCCATTAAATCCATGCTTGTATTCCTTCCAAATGTTGATGGGAACTCCAATAACACATCTCCATCATACTGCCTAGGTATTTTACTAATGGTCATTCTATGCTCGATAATGTTGACAAGCTTACATAAAAAGCTTGATGAAGGTAATTGGCTAATGACTAGTACAATGCTTTGGAATGTATTGTATCTCTGCAAATCATAATCTTTCCCTTTCTTAGTGTTATCTACTAAAATAGTAGGACTCTCCCCTTGTATAGTCTTCATGGAAGCTACACCATGTTTGTTCTTTAGAGCTAGAGTTCCCACTACTTCATTCACTGAGGAGGGATTGCTATCATCATCTTAAGAGGACTCCAAGACAATACATGAAGGGCCTACAACATTAGAACTTTGGGGAGCATTACTATGCAAATGCGAAGAAAGAGAGGATTCCAACATGTATTGTTCATTTCCTTCTGCATCCACATGACAATCTAGCTTAATTAAAAATGGGAAATTTATGTGCTCATTCACAACTGCATTCAAGCTTTCTATGCGAGGAACTGATTTGAGATAATAAGCTTACCCTCTCTCAAAAGAACCCTCAATAGCTCTATTGTGCACCCTAAGAACTCAGCATAAGCTTCCATAGCATAGTAAGACTGTGAGAAAATGCTGTAAAAGGCTATACTCGAATAAGAGAGAATCTATTGGAATAAGAGAATAAATTAGACTATAAGCTATCATTCACACATTGTTGCATTCAAGAAAGATCGTAAAAATACTTATAATAAATTGCAAGAATTAAAGATCCACTCATTTGTTTAACTAACACGATCTCTCTAACTAACTGCTTACTAACTAAACAACCATGCATACAGTACCCTCCCTAACTAAGCATTCCACAATGTCAAGACTAGCTTGGACGATCTTACTATAAAATCATATTAAATACATTAAACTAGCATGATGTTGCTATAAAATCATATTAAATACATTAAATTAGCATGATGCAGTTATGTATGAAATTCGGTGAGGCCTTATCCTAAAACTAAATTCTGACAGATTTCAGATATTTTACATTTCTTTAACTCTTCTCTTAGTACACGTCTTGCTTGTAAATGCACCCAAGCCTAAAAAATGAAGCGTTTCTTTTCAATGATAAAATTTAATTAGAATTTGATTTCTTATAGCTAAGACAAAAGCCCCCTTTTTTGCATATCCAGCCATGATGTAGCCGTGTCGTGCCATGATGCGGTCGTGACATCCATGCTTGTCCAGCTTCGCCATGTGCTAGACAACATTGAGTATGTGAAAACATCTCTCGTTCTTAGGAGATTAAGCCCCAAAAAAGTGTTTTGGCTACAACTATTCTCCATTTTTCGACTTGATGATATTACAAGGGAAGGACTCCGAAGATGGGGCTCTAACGTCCATGCATCATGTTCTTTTGATGTTGCCATGTGTTAGACAAAGGAGAGTATGCCCAAAAAAGGGCCCCAGAAGCCATGCGCTAGCTTCTGAGGTAGCCCAAAGCCCCTTTTTTGTACTTCATCAAGAAAATTAGGGGGTTGGGGTGCCGATCTTCATCGAACACTAAAGACTTGCTAAAAACTTTGGGATGGCAACAACATTGAGTTGACTGATTGAGAGGTCTTCATATGAGGAGATTTGGAGACAATTGACCGTGTAAAGAGCCCTCTTGAAATGCTTGGGCAAAGTCAAGATTTGCATGCAGGGCTTAAATATCTCAACATTGAGGGATGGAGGAGATTATTATTGACCATTTGCATCGCTTAATACAAAGAGGCCTTTGATTGATTGCTGGGAAAGAGGACTGATGATGCCTTCAAATTTCTTGAAATGTCTTTGTAGGCATCATTATTAGAGATTGGCAAGGAGAATAGAATAACCTTTCATATGATAAGATTGTATGATTGTCAGACATCCTTTTCATCTTGCCAGAAATCTTATGTAATCTCTTAAGTTAGGTTATATATGATTCATCTTGTCAAAAATCTTATGTACTCTCTTAAGTTGGGTTATATGTGATTGGGTTGTTTGTGATTGGGTTATATGTGATTACTAATTGTGTGTGAATTGCATAGTTTCAGGTATATCTCACGATATAACCTATGGTCACAAAAAAGGAAATTGTCAAGTGACATGGAAGTAAGCAATAACCAACATTCAATGGTTGATGAATCACCAATAGTCCCAATTTGTGAGAACATCCCTATCACTTCTCAAATGCAAGAAGACATGGTGGAACCAAGTTATGCACTAGAGTTAACACAAAATGCTACTAATGCAACAAATAATTAAAGAGACGAAGACAAAGAGCAAGCAACTCTCATTCCTCAAGGGCTCGGAACACAGATGCAACTTGGCCTTCTTTAAGACTCCTTGTCAAATTTCTATGTTGTGTGTGTGTGTGTGTGTGTGTGTGTGAGAGAGAGAGAGAGAGAGAGAGAGAGAGAGAGAGAGAGCTATAATTCCATTATGTCATATTTGGTGTTGTCGAATGAGGCTATTAGGATGACACAAGTCGATGTGACTGATCTTGTGGGGATAGATTTGATAAAGCCGGCTATATTGATGCCACTACACCATTTCTTGTTAGTTTGAAAAGGCATGGGGAGGGATTTATTCAAGTTAATGAGTGATGAATATGTACAAGAGTGGGGTCCAATGTGGGCAAGAATCAACATTGTGTTTGAAGAAGAGCTCCCCGATGAGTGGTCTAATTTGAGAAGCAAAAAGTTTTTGGTATGGGATGGTAATCATCGCCTCAAATCTTGGCTGTCTCGTATTAACGAGGGTAAGTGTTAAGGTCTCAACTCAAGATAGAATTTCCAAGTTATATGTATGATGTAGAATTCATTTTTACACTCCATGAACTATGCAATAAGTCCTTGGTTTTATATATTTTTAAAGGCAATTATGTGTGCCATTTTATCCTCAATTTTGTGCAACATTGATTGTATGCAGCTTATGCAAATGAGAAATCAACACACATAAGAGTTAGGTGCAAATTTTTGGATGTTACTCGTGGTCAAGAGGGAGAGCTGTTACTTGTTCTCAGTGGAGTAAATTGGTGAGCTCTCATTGTAGTTTAGAGCTAAGTAAATTATACTAAGATATGTTAAAATTTTAAAAAATGGTTGACGTGGTGGTAATAGTGTATTGGCTATAGCTTAGCTCTTTAAACTAGAGGTCTCATCCACAATTCCAAGCTTCGCCGACCAAAACCTTTTGGTTTTTGAGACATGGCACTTAAAAAAAATATTAGGCCCAACTTCAAAAAGGAAATTAGGGATGCCGAAAAATGGTTTCGCAACCATTGATCCCATCTGACAAAAGGGTCTTAAAGACCTCGTGCCAGGGGAGCAAAATTTCTCCCCTCCCCCTCCCACCCACATGGTGTGCCATGTAGGTGTAACTAGCATAAGAAGTTATAGAAGTTGCATACTACAATGTATGGTTATAAAAGTTGCATACTATAATGTAGGGTTGAGTTGGGTGTGTGTGCATGTGTGCACAAGCGCATGTGGACTTGGCATGGGCATGAGCAATGTGAAAATGGTATATATATAGCAATGGTAATGGTTTTGTATGCCTTATTGAGATGAATCTCTGCAAGACAATCACTTAGAATATTATTCAATGTCTTTCAACTTTTCCTGCACATAATTACTAATAGTAAGATACACACCTTTTCCACTGCTCTTAGAGAAAGAGTATACTTCTTTTGATATTCTTCATCTCCAATTAGTTGTCAATCAAGCATAGAAGTTTTCCACTGCTCTTAGAGAAAGAGTATACTTCTTTTCATATTCTTCATCTCCAATTAGTTGTCAATCAAGCATAGAAGTTTTGGCCATTAAGGCCTCATGGAAATCCTCCTATGTGTAGCACTCTTGGTGAGTCATGTCTATAAAACAACCATGAATTGGTTTGGTGTCCCGACTACTAAACAAGTGCCTTGAAGACCAATTGGGCCATCACGCAAGCCAGGCTATTATTCCAAGGTTTGACAGGTGAACTTCTTATCCCTAGAATCGTTTCTCTTTCAATAATTGCTTGAGTCTGTAGTGGGAGAGCTGCCACTATACTCTCTTTGTTTGCCAATCCAAACTTCTAAAACATGTAGATCTCATACCCAAGAGTGGTAGGTGCATGAGTCCTTGTAATGCTACATATACAAAACACTATATATTCATTTACCCAAGAGTGAAAGGAACATGAGTCCTCATAATGATGCATAGATAAAATATCATTGCTCAATCCCAAGTCCCTAGTCCCTAGTTTTTCCTAGTTTACCCTCTCCTCTCTATTTACTAACACATCCTAGTATAAATGGGTTTACCCTCTCCTCCCTTGTTTACTTCTTGGGTTTACCCTCTCCTTAGTTTACCCTCGTCCCCTATTGCACGCAAGGCCCTAGTTTGCTTGACACGCCAGAATATTATGGTGGTTGATCGTCATCTCTAGTAACCTTTTTTCCGATCTGACACGGCAAAAGCTGATCAAATCTACTTTTTTTCCCTAGTTTACTTTTTTGATCCGACGCACCAAAAATGACAACGGAAAACACGTGATTTCATATCCATTGATCCCCTTTGACGGGGTTGTGCCATATAAGGAATGCATGTATAAGTATGCAAGACATCATGACATGGTGATACATTAATTCCACAAAAAGTGGAGAGAGAGAGAGAAGGGTCTTTTTTCCCAATTTGGACATCGTGACATGGTGATACATTAATTCCACAAAAAGTGGAGAGAGAGAGAAGGGTCTTTCTTCCCAAATTGGACAACTGAACTAGAAAACCAGCACTGCAAAGATTCACAAGACCAAGATGGAGGACGCCTACGCTCGATCGGTGCAGGAGGTTTGTCTCAAATCCCCCTTTTTCCTTCAAACCTAGCTAGACCCCCCCTGCTTACTGGGTTTTGATCGCCCTTAAACAACGCCTTAAATGGTTCTGATCCCCCTTAAAACAACTTCTTAAAAAAAGAAGAAGCTGGTTTCGGTGCAATTTGAAGATCATGGGTTTTGTTTTTCTATTTAGAAAATTCACTAGTTAACCATATTTTGTGTGTGTGTGTGTGTGTTGGGTTCTTTCTTACGCCATCAAATTGAGGGCACATTGCATTGGTTCACATCTGCATTGGCTCTATTTTGTTTCACTATTTCCCAAGTTATATTGATCCAATCCTTGCAACACCTCAAAAATGCCCCGATTTCAGAGAACTTGAGAAGTACTTGCTCCTTATGCCACAGGGCATGACCGGAGCAGCACCTATGATATGAAGTACTTGCTCCTCATGTGTGCAGCATAGCCCAGCATTTATTGTTGTATTCTTTCTTCCAGATATATTGTAGTAGAACATTTTGATGACGCCAAGGCAATTAGCTCATCATGATATATGTACAATGATGGGCAAGCGTGCTCCTCTAACTTGCTTTTGTCAATGCTAAGAAGCATTGCTTTTGTGGATTTTGGGTCAACCTCTCTCCCTTGTGCCATCGCAAAGAAATTTAGGATCTTTATAGGCCATGTTCAACAAAGAGATAGACCGAAGCCGGAGCAATTGTGTTGACAATGGATGCCAGGTAGCATTAGTGTCGGTAGTGGGAAGCCAAGCTTGCGGGCAACATCTTGTGTATGTGAAAACATGAGACATGATGTAATTGAGGGTATATCCTAAAACAAAACTAAAAATTTTTTAAAGGTGAGACTAATTATGCTTGTGGTGGCTTGGTAGAGCTGGAGTATCTTGGCTAGCACAGGGGGTTTATTGTCCATAGGAATGAAACAAAGGGTGTTTTGGTTTGGGGGGGGGTGTGTTTCTCATGATAATGTGTGATGAGGCAGCCCTTGGGCAGCCAATGTGAGCTTCCTCCTCGTGATGCACCTCCATTAGTATGTAAATGAGTAGGTGCCCATGTACAAACACCGCTAGGGACAACCAGAGTGTTGACATCTGTGTTGCTTTGATAACCTTTGATCAGCATAGGGCGACAATATACGATGCAAAGAGAAAAGCTTGTCAAGGGATCAAACCTTGTGATAAGAGCACCAGCCCTTGGGCATCAACAAATATGAAAATCTAGGTAGCCACAACCCAGGTTTGAAATGGTGAAGCATGCTGTGTCATGTGCATGCACATGGACATTCTCATCGCTGGGCTAATCCCTGAAGGGGCAATAGATAAAGACAAGATTTAAGACTTGATTTAGCAGCTTCTGCAGCTATTATTGGCAGGGAAGATACTGTGGTGGGACCAAGTGGTTGTCGGCCAGCTCATAATTCCTTCAAAGGCCTATGAATAGCATTGGCTAGGCTCTTGGTCATTCATTCACTCCTTTAGGGAGTAGGATCATTAGAATAGGACTCTTTTGAGTCAGATCACCTTTTATGGGGCAGCCTATGGCTTGCCAGGTTGTACATCCTTTTTGTACTATATGAATATATTGAAACTCAACTATTTCTCTCTCTTCTCTCCAACTTTTTCTTGCATTTTGCCTCAGCATGTTCTAGGAAAGGCTTTCAGGCAACTTGGGGCATACTGGGAAAGGCTTTCATGCAATGGTTCCAAGGGAGGATGATCCTCCAATGGGTGGAGTGAGAGTGCCAGACTTAATACTCAGGAAAAGAAGACCAAAGAAAGTGTTCAGGGACAGGGCAAGAAGGAAAGGGACAAGGTGGAATATGTGCATAGATCTACATCAGGTTTGGAGTGGATTTGGAGACCGGGCAGGGTTTTTCAGTGAAAAGGTTGCCTGGAAGGGAAAGATGACAAGTTGGGGAGTCCATGATGAGACAAAGGGATGATGACAGCTATCCAGGGTCAGAGGTTGGAATCCCATCATCAAGTTTAGCAAAGGGGGATGTCAAGTGCATGCACATGGACATGCTCATCCTTGGGCTAATCCTTGAAGGGGCAACAGATAAAGACAGCTTTTGCAGCTATTATTGGCAAGGAAGATACTGTGGTGGGACCAAGTGGCCATTGGCCTGCTCATAATTCCTTAAAGGCCTATAAATAGCATTTGCTAGGCTCTTGGTCAGTCATTCACTCCTTTAGGGAGTAGGATCAGTAAAATAGGACTCTTTTTGAGTAAGATCACCTTTTATGGGGCAGCCTATGGCTTGCCAAGTGATCCTTTTTGTACGATATGAATATACTGAAACTCAGCTCTCTCTCTTTCTTCTCTCCATCTTCCGCTTGCGTTTTGCATCAGCATCTTCCAGGAAGGTGTTTAGGGCTGAAAGAAGACTCCCAGAGCTTCCGCATGTGACATGCTGGCACTTGTCATGGATGTTTCTTAGCAGCAAAATGTGTTGTAGGTTGCTTGTAGAATTACAGTGCGTAACCTTAGCATTACATGTAGTACGAATCCAATCAACGTTCAAGTAAACAGAATATCAAAGTTGTCGACGATGCGGGAGCACATTAACAAGCCCAGGTCCTTCAGCAGGAAGCCCTCCAGGCTGGGAAGGAGATATCATCAGAAGATATGGCCATTACTTTGCTGTCCCACTTGCCTGCTTAGTATTCCGCTTTCTACTCCTCTTTGATTACTAGTGGCAGGCTCAACACCATTACCTGGGAGGAGCTTGTGTCCATGGTCTTGGACCAGGAGGAACGATTCACGAACCCTCCTCACAGCGGAGGTTCGGAGGCCTTAACTGGCCAACAGCCGAAAGGCTGGAATAACAACAAGGGCAAAGGGAAGGCTTCACCGGAGAAGTCTTCTGAGACGGTGGAGGGATGCTGCAGTGCCCGTTGGGGGTGTTCGTGGAGCTCGATGGTGATGCGTCTCCTACGTGCGTTAGTCTTCCGCTGCACATTCTGACCACCCCCCCTCCCCCCCCCTCCCCCCCCCCTCTCTTATATGAGATAGCCTTCTCCTCATAGAGCGGCCAGCTGGAGGAGAAGTGTCTCTTTCCCCTCTTTTGATTATTTGATCCCCACCCTGTACATGAGGCGAGTTTGTATCTAGCCCTTTGTGGTTGTATTTAGCCCTTTGTGGTTGTTTTGCATTAACTAATAGAAGGATCTTTTTCTTGGAAAAGAAAAAGTTCTTGCTCAGTCTTCCTAGTGTCCTCCACCACCAGCACCAATTGTCTCTATTAACCTTAGATGTGATCAATTAGTAAATAAATATCCTATTAGCTTCGTGTATGAGTACATCCATACGTCGAGCCATGGGTAAACAAGGTACTCAGTACAGGTCTCATGTAAAGCATGAGGTCATGGAGTGATAAACATCGCGCATGCATCCACTCCACAACCACAATCATGCAAATATAAATCCACCTTGACTATCTGCAATACTCGCACAATCTTGTGTTCACCTAGTCAAGCTAAACAATACCCATACCAACTATGTCACATGTCTCATACTAACATACGAACCCTCCAATCACTCGCATAGACTACAACATCGTACCATGATGTCCGCCGACAGCTTTCTCTCAAAGCATTGTTGGTAAATACACAAGGTACATGCTTTTGTGCATGAGATAAGTTCCCAACATCGTCCGTACCCTCAAGACTTGATTGTGTTGTACGTTATCTAGTACTAAAAACAAGCACCAAATCTCAATAGTCAACAATGAAATCTCAAATGATTTTATTCTGATTGTCCAACTACTAGATTTTCTCAATATCAGGAACCTAAATCAAGGTCTGAATTGAGATTGAGTTTCCAATCAGTTCAACAGTTAATAAATTTTGTTGCTTCTCCATGTCTTTCGGTCAAAAGTTCCTCCCGTCACCAAAACTGGCCCTAGTTACCATGAGGCCAAAGTTATGATGTAATGGAGTCTTTCCATAATAAAGATATAAAAGCAATCAATCTCTGACCTAAGTCTCTTAGGAAAAATTCCCAACTTCCTTCTGGTACGACTGAGACCAATTGTTAGCCTTTTGTTCTTGTCTTGATCTCCTCTCTTCCACCAGAATTGTACGTCATTAGTACCCTTTTAGGAATATTTGTCGTATGCTGTGGCCCCAGTCCGAAACATGTCAGGCACAAGCTATGTAGGTCATTCTCTCAGCCTTAGGTGTTAGTCCCTCAACCCACTTGAAGAACAAGCATATAAGTCACGTGAGGATAGGGCATAAGTCAGTCCATTAGTTGCATAAAACAAGGCATGTAAAAGCATTTAGAAGCATGGATACATGGGCCAGCCCCTAATACTGAGTTGGTAGCCTTTCAGGCCCTACAACAGTAGTCTGCCAGCATTAAAGGCAGCCGACTCACACGTGTGAAAGGCGCCTGCACTTAGTACCATTTACAGCACTTAATACCTAATTATATCAGGTCGTTGGCTTTTAAAACAGGCCAACAACGGTAGATCTCAGCCAACCAATAGCATATGGTAGTATATAAGGTGCCCCACACTCCCTTGCATAAATAATCTTATTTCTCAAGAAGTTCATCAAGCATTTAGTGAGCATGTGTGCCTAAAAGCCTTTGGGTTTTTCTAGAGCATACAAATCAGCCTTCAAGCACCGCGTGCTTCATCCCCTAGGCAGCAAAGAAGATCCTCTCATCTTCAACCGGCATATGTGCATATCGTAAGCAGATATGGACTTGCATTAGTGGCTTCGTAGAGTCTTCTACTGTGATATGCAGCGGAAGTCTTTGTATTGGAAGATCCTGTCACACAATATGCTCACACCGTCTTCTGTATCCTGAGTTTCGTGAGTTTAGCAATCCATTTCATTTACTTCAAACTTTAAAGAGATGAGAGAGAGAGATATGAGAACTGTACACCAGATTGGGTCCCGAATTACCCACTGAAGGGCCCCCTATCCCGATAACGAGATAGTATTTGCTTTATTTCTTTAGAGAGAATGACTTTGGACTGTAGATAAGCCAAACGCAAGATCTCGGAGGATCGGAGAGCGGCTAATCTGTACACTGCTGTAAAAACACCTCAATGACTTGATCTCGAGCCTATGCACTCCTCCCAAGGGCATGAGGAAGGGCTGCACACCTGAGGCTCAAAGAAGAAGAAGGTGGACTGTTCTACACACTGTTAGAATGCTGAAAACACATATGAATGCTGAGTTACCTTCACCAGATGACTGCTGAATGTGTGGATGATGCACAGAAGGCTGGACACTGATGCAAACAACTGTTTTAGGGCTGGAAACTGCTGTAGACTAAACCTTCAGGGCTGGAATCTGCTGTGGACAGAAACGCTGAGGTGTAGGGAGGGCTGTGGACTGAAACGCATGAGAATCAGAGAACTGCAGGGCTGCTGTACGGCTGGAACAGAAACGCAGCACTGCTGCTGTACGGCTGTGTAAAAACGTAGGTCTATGCAGGCTGATTCTGGCGTTGAACTGAGGGTGAAGGGTATGCTGAATCTGGGCCTGAACTGAGTGCTGAATTCAGGGCTGAATGAAGCTAGGTTTTCTCAAGGCTGGAGAAGCAAGCTTATGGGCTCTAGGGCTGGATTAGTCTTGGGCTGAAAGCAAGAGAGAGGAGAGCTCTTAGCACAATGAAGACTGAATGAGGAAAAGAGGCTCTATGCTAGCCTATTTATACTAATTGGAGGTTGGTCATTTAATAAAGTTAATATTTATAAATGCCCAATAATGCAAATAATGATAAATAAATACTAATAAATATGGGAAAAATACCAGATAAATCCCAGTAAATTCCCTAAGGCTTCGGGGATGTTCTAAATGATGCACAGGCATATGAATGCATATTATGCAGGATGCAGAGTGCTTTCTGATGCAAACCCTAAGGCTTCTACTGACTCTACATGCATGAATGATTCTCTCCAAGTGGGTTAAGGGACTTGACTGACTGACTGACCCACTAAGGCTGAGGAATGACCTACGTAGCTCGTGCCTGACTTATCCTGGACTGAGGATGTACAATGGAGTCA
Organism: Cibotium barometz; assembly: GCF_041138505.1. Classification (NCBI taxonomy): domain Eukaryota; kingdom Viridiplantae; phylum Streptophyta; class Polypodiopsida; order Cyatheales; family Cibotiaceae; genus Cibotium; species Cibotium barometz. Next base: position 36,547,729 of record NC_141074.1, on the reverse strand, counting down.
CGGCGTACGACAATTATCATCCTATTGGGTTCTAAAACTGTACAACTGCTGCACTTCTGATGATGAGCCATCTTGTTACCATGCACTGAGTGCAGAGTGCATGTGACGTTCCCTCCTGATTAGCTTGGCGGCAGGTTCATGGCTTCCGCCAATAACTGGGGGTACTCCTGGAAGAACTCCTCGTCGAGCCATACGGCTTCGTGGGTGCCTCGATCTCAGAACTTCGTATAGAACTGACGAATCCGTCGACCGGAACCATGCTTCCATCGATGAAGAAGGATCTGCTCAGGCTCAATCACTTCTGCCTCGTCTACCACGTCTGGCTGCTGTTCATCTGAAACATCAAACACTTCTGGACCAACATATGGTTTTAGCCAAGAAACATGGAAAACATCATGCATTGTCCAATTGGCAGGCAACTTTAACTTCATTGAGACATCACTTATCTTCTTAACTATTGGAAAAGGGCCAAAACTACGGAATGAAAGCTTGGGACAACGTTTGTCCACTTGTTTCAATCTCTGCTTCATGATACGCAAATAGACCCAATCCCCTTTCTTGAAGTGGACATCTCGTCTAGATTTATTTGCCTGTCTGCTATATGCTTCCTGAGCTTTGGTCAAGCGGTCCTTGACTGACTCAATGATCTCGGAAAATGCTTCCGTGGTTTTATTAGCCTCTAAAGATGGAGACACCATTCTCGTCAAGAGAGAAGAAAAACGGCGACCAAAGGCTGCTTCATATGGAGTCCGTCCGACACTGGATGAATGAGTGTCGTTCAAGATAGCTTGGACCAATGGAAGATAGTGCTCCCATTTGGACTGCTGGTCATGACAGTATGACTTGAGGACATCAAAGGCCAACTGGTTATAAATTTCTGTCTGGCCATCTGTCTGGGGATAGAATGCACTAGACAACTGCAACTTAGTTCCAAAGTTTTCAAATAATGTCCTCCAGAAATGCGAGGTAAACTGGGAATCTCTGTCTGATGTTATGGTGCTAGGCAAACCACAAATTGGATACCAATGCTTGAGAAACAGACGTGCTACGTCCTCGGCTGTGGCCGTATGCTTGCATGGGATGAGCATGCAGAACTTACTAAAGCGATCCACAATGGTAAAACACTGAGTGTTACGGGATCCAGTGGATGCTGGTAGAGGCCCTACAAAGTCCATAGATATGTCGATAAAAGGTTCGTCGGGGATAGGCAAAGGTTGAAGTAAACCTGCCTTCTTTGTATGGGGATGTCACGTGCACACCAGTCAGGTATACAGTGACATGGCATCATTAGCATCATCAGGAGTCATCAGGCATTATTCAGGCATTTATGCAATTTTATAGGTATTTTACTGGCATTTATGGGGCAGCCGACAGCATTTTGTGGACATGGCATCTGGCCGACAGCCCTTATGCTGGCCGACCAGCAGTATGTTTGCATATATATTCAGTCCACTCCCCATTCAGGATAGCAAGTTCATCATTGAAGCATTCAGCAGTGTGTTCTCCAACGCATCTCCTCCAGGAAGCATTGGGAGCAGCATAATCAGCAAACGCATCACCCTCAGCATCATCTACAGCTAACGCATCATCATCAGCCTTTCATCTTCAGCAAACGCAACAACATTCAGCTCAGTTCAGCCATCAGGTCTGCGTTTCATCATCCCATCAGCATTCAGCATCTGTTCCAAAGCCTCCCTTCAGCGTTTCCTTCCCAGGAGACAAGGGAAAGAGTGGACAGCAGTTCATCCAGCATATTCAGCATATAGGCGGCATATTCAGCAGTACAGATCCATTTGGATCTCATTGTAACCGCATTCATTCATCTAATATAGCTGCATTGCATTGACACCAATTTGTCTATCTCTTAAACATCATTAAGTGCAGTTTATCTAGACTAAGGTTGTGATTACTACGGTCATAAGCTCTCCCATGTCACATTGGTATCAGAGCGTTACAGGGTAACCAGCCTTAGAGCATGTTCATTCCAGCAGTCATTCAGTCAGTCATCAGTTTTATCGCTTCCGCACAGTTAAACCCAGTTCTCAAAATTTTGCAAGCCACCCTTAGGGATTTTCCCTTAGGTCTGCATCAGTAACCCATCCATCTGCATTCTTGCACAGCATATAGGGTTGCACATGGCTTGCATAGCAGTCATCCTAGCAGTCATCTTAGCAGTCAGTCTTGCATACATGTTGCCCATGAACTCTCAGGGAAGAATGACATCCATCATCAAAGGAAGACATAAGTTTTGGATTTCAACTGGCAGCAGCAGGGGGTTTCTCTTCCACAGAAGACGGAAGTTTGCTCCAACATCGCCTCAGGAGGTTCAGAGCTTCAGGTACGACGGAGATGGTAGGTGAAAGGTTTCCAGAGTCAGGTCAGGGGTGACTCAGGTATTTGCCATTCAGTTCCCGCAGTACATGGAGTCTTGGCTCAAAGGATTTCACTCCTGCAGACGGCCTCAGTCCCAGCAGAAGACAGAAGGGGGCAGTGGTTCGGAAGAGAAGGATCACAGAGGAGTCGAAGGTTGCCAGGTATCCACCCAGCAACAGTTTAGCAGCGGGGAATGTTACGTGCACACCAGTCAGGTGTACAGTGACATGGCATCATTAGCATCATCAGGAGTCATCAGGCATTATTCAGGCATTTATGCAATTTTATAGGTATTTTACTGGCATTTATGGGGCAGCCGATAGCATTTTGTGGACATGGCATCTGGCCGACAGCCCTTATGCTGGCCGACCAGCAGTATGTTTGCATATATATTCAGTCCACTCCCCATTCAGGATAGCAAGTTCATCATTGAAGCATTCAGCAGTGTGTTCTCCAACGCATCTCATCCAGGAAGCATTGGGAGCAGCATAATTAGCAAACGCATCACCCTCAGCATCATCTACAGCTAACGCATCATCATCAGCCTTTCATCTTCAGCAAACGCAACAACATTCAGCTCAGTTCAGCCATCAGGTCTGCGTTTCATCATCCCATCAGCATTCAGCATCTGTTCCAAAGCCTCCCTTCAGCGTTTCCTTCCCAGGAGACAAGGGAAAGAGTGGACAGCAGTTCATCCAGCATATTCAGCATATAGGCGGCATATTCAGCAGTACAGATCCATTTGGATCTCATTGTAACCGCATTTATTCATCTAATATAGCTGCATTGCATTGACACCAATTTGTCTATCTCTTAAACATCATTAAGTGCAATTTATCTAGACTAAGGTTGTGATTACTACGGTCATAAGCTCTCCCATGTCACAGGGGAACCTTTACTTTTTGACAAATCGTACAGGCTTGTACATGTGCATAGACATCACGCCTCATCTTTGGCCAATAAAAGGACCGTTCTAATTTCTCGAGGGTACTGTTGATACCCCTATGTCCTCCAACTAAGGAGTCATGGGCATCGTGGAGAAGAGCAGAACGCTTTTCCCCGAGTAACACAGAGACGGTTCTTGTAGAACAACCAACCGTTCTGTACTGAATAGTGGCCAGGCTCAGAAGTGAGGGCCAAACTATACTGAGTACCAAACTCAAGGGAGTCGACATATTGGTCTTTCATACTATCCAAGTCCTTCCCCGTGATTTCGAGAATGGTAGCTTCTTGGACTGCCTGGATGCTCGACTTTCGACTGAGAGCATCTGCTACTGGGTTATGCTTACCAAGGATGTATTCAATCATACCTCCAAACTGTTGGAAGATTTGACTCCACCTGGCCTGTCGATCACTCCACTGGGCACTTGGCATAGTCTGAAGCCACTTAAGTGCTTGGTGGTCTGTTTTACCTGTGAAAGCCTGTCCATAAAGAAAAGGCTTCCAATGTTTGAGCGCTGTGATCACACCCAAAAGCTCTTTGTCATATACCGAATAATTCTTTTCGGCGACATCCATTTTTCTGCTGTAATATGCCACGGGTCTATTGTCTTGCTGGAGGAGTGCACCTATGGCTACATGGCTGGCATCGGTGATGACCTCGAAAGGTTCGTCCCATGATGCTAACTTTAATACAGGTGCTTCTGAGGCAGCTTTCTGGAGTGCACGGAATGCATCAAGTGCCTTATCTGTAACTGAGACTTTCTGCTTACGAGTCTTCACCCCCTTGAGCAAGTCGGTAAGAGGTGCTGCAAGGTTGGAAAACTGATGGACATGGGTACTATAGGCCTGACAAAGACCTACGAATGAACGGATTTCTTGGGCGCTCTTAGGAATGTCCCAATCTAAGATCTCCTGAACCTTTGATGGGTCCAGTCTAATCCCATCGGAACCAATGATGTAGCCCAAATACTGAACTTCCTTAACACCAAAGATAGACTTTTTGGCGTTTATGTAGAGCTGATTATCTCGCAAAAGTTGCAAGACTTTCTCCACATAGGCTCTACTACTTTCGGCAACGGTAATAAATTTGTTTGTGATGGTTCCAAATCTTTTGGCGGTTCTTCTCATGCTGCTCCGCAGTGGCTGAGAAGACTAGTATGTCATCAAGGAATATGAAAACACACTTCCCAATGTGGACTGCGAAAATCCTAGACATCATCTTATTGAACGTTGCGGGTGCATTTGTAAGCCCAAAAGGCATGACTACGAACTCGTAGTGACCACGCTCTGTCCTGAAAGCTGTTTTTGGAATGTCAGCTTCAAAAATGCGGACCTGATGGTAACCACTCTTGAGGTCGATCTTAGTGAAAAACTTAGCACCGTCTAAACGCTCCAAAATGTACTCTATCCTGGGCATAGGAAACTTATTCTTGATAGTGAGTTTGTTTAATGCCCTGTAGTCTACACAAAGGCGTGCAGACTTGTCCTTCTTTTGGACAAATAGGATAGGTGCAGCAAATGGGGAGGAAGAAGGCCGAATGAATCCGGCTCGGAGAAGCTCAGATAACTGCTTTTTCAACTCGCCCTCTAAAGTCTTGGAAAGACGATAGGGAAACCTGCTAGGAGGATCTGATCCAGGGACCAAATCAATGTGATGGTCCTCAAGCCGAGAGGGTGGGAGACTGGGTGGGAGATCGTCCCTAAGCATAATGTCCTGGTGTCTGGATAGGAGGTCTGCTAACTGAGGGATTGAAGATGTAAGGGATGCTACTAATGAGGGAGGGGCTGTTTGAGCACGAACATAAAGCAGTGCTCCTTCTGCTCCCTTGCGGATAGCTCGTCTGGCCTGGAGATGGGAAATCAATGGGATGCCAAGAATGCTTCTATCCCCCCGAATCATGACAGGCTCAGGAAAACCTTTACAAATAGTAAAAGTGTCCTGCCCCCAATTGGGAATAGGCTCATACTGACGGAACCACTGAATTCCTAAGATCATGTCACACCCTAACAGAGGGGAGACGATGAAATCTCATTGAAATGAGGTCTTCTGAACTTCAAAGGCAAACTGCTGTGCCTTCTGGGAAATGTGGGTGCTAAGACCAGGTGTAAACCCGTCCACATCCAGATGATATGGGACTAAAGTGCAGTTCAATTTATTAGCCAACTGGGGAGAGATGGTGTCTACAGAACTGCCCATATCGAAAAGGACTACAAACTGTCGGCCCTGGGCAGAGCCATAAGCTCTGCTCACCCTCCTGCTTAGCATCAAATACCATGGATGGCATAGGATGCATGGAAGGTAAAAGTTGAACTGCATTTGAGGTAGTAGGCGGGGCTGGAGGAGCTGGGGAGGCTGTGGCAACTGTGGCAGAAGGAGCTTTGGCAGCTTGTGCCGCTTGCCATTTGTGGCAATCCTTCTTACCATGCCCTATAATGTGACAGAAAAAACATCTATTTTCTGACTGGTACTTCCTTTGCTCCTCTGGAGGAAGATAACCTCCAGTAATGCCTGCTTTAGCCTTTTCATCAGGGGTTTTCTTAGGTTCTTTATCCTTCTTACCCCCTGAACTGGAGCTATTACTGCTGTCCTTCTTAGCATCTTTAGAAGATGCGTTACCTTTCCCTGTCTGTGCAGCTGATTGCTGCTGCTGGGGTTTGGTACTGGACTGAGATGTCTGCTTGGGCTTGCCCCCGTTGAGCTTCATTTCTTCATTCTGAGCGAGAGTCAGAGCCCGGTCATATGTACTTGGTTCAAAGTTACGAACTGTGAACGGAATATTGGAGTCCAATCCACGAATGAATTGCTCCATCTTGGCCTGCTCAGATAACCCTAACTGCTGTGCTAAAGTAATAACCTTACCAGAAAACTGAAGCACTGGGGATCCGTTCTGTCTGAGTCCATAGAACTTGTCTTTCAGACCGGTCATGTACTGGGGCGGGAGAAATCTGGTCTTCAGGTCATGGACAAAGATGTCCCAGTCAAAGGCTGTGACACCTGTGGCCTGGTCAGTATGAATACTAGACCAATGCTGCCACCAAGTGACTGCCTCACCAGTGAGATGGGGAGCCGCTAAGTGGACTTTGTCTTGTGGGTCTGTGATCTTAGCTAATGGAAAATGAGCATTAAACTGATGAATAAATTGATTAACTGAAGAATGATCACACTTACCATCATACTTGCTGAAATTCGGTTGACTGCGAATGATGGTGGTTGATGTTGCTGCGGGATGCTGGCTGGTGACACCTATGACTGGGGAGACTGAGGAGAGCTGCTGATACCTCAAGTGTGTGGCCTCCTTTTCCCGTTGGTGTTCGAGTAACATACGTTCTCGATCAAGCTCACGTTGGTGTTCCCGAGCGGCGAGTTCAGCCTGACGCCGGTCTTCGTCGATCCTGCGTTGGGCTTCCTCATAGTCCCGTCTTTCTTCTTTTTCTCTTCTCCTTCGGGCCTCGTCCTCTCTCCTTTGTTGTTCCATCTGAAAGAAGAGGGAGATGTAGTCGGGTGCTGCTGGAGGTGTAGAAGGACGTGCTGCTGCCTCCAAGAGTTGGAGACGCTCCATGAGTAGCTGGTTCTGAGCTCTAAGAAGAGCTATGGTGTTTGCTGTAGGCGGAAGAACGAGATCTCCTTCGGGGGAGACGTCTTCCGGCTGATGAGTACTCTCTCCTGTAGACATGATGCTGAAGTCGGTGGTCGTGCCGGAACGCAATCTAACCATCCAAGGATGCCCCCACGCTAGGATACGATGTGTGTGGACTATCTGAATCTGATACCAATGTGATATGCAGCGGAAGTCTTTGTATTGGAAGATCCTGTCACACAATATGCTCACACCGTCTTCTGTATCCTGAGTTTCGTGAGTTTAGCAATCCATTTCATTTACTTCAAACTTTAAAGAGATGAGAGAGAGAGAGATGAGAACTGTACACCAGATTGGGTCCCGAATTACCCACTGAAGGGCCCCCTATCCCGATAACGAGATAGTATTTGCTTTATTTCTTTAGAGAGAATGACTTTGGACTGTAGATAAGCCAAACGCAAGATCTCGGAGGATCGGAGAGCGGCTGATCTGTACACTGCTGTAGAAACACCTCAATGACTTGATCTCGAGCCTATGCACTCCTCCCAAGGGCATGAGGAAGGGCTGCACACCTGAGGCTCAAAGAAGAAGAAGGTGGACTGTTCTACACACTGTTAGAATGCTGAAAACACACATGAATGTTGAGTTACCTTCACCAGATGACTGCTGAATGTGTGGATGATGCACAGAAGGCTGGACACTGATGCAAACAACTGTTTCAGGGCTGGAAACTGCTGTAGACTGAACCTTCGGGGCTGGAATCTGCTGTGGACAGAAACGCTGAGGTGTAGGGAGGGCTGTGGACTGAAACGCATGAGAATCAGAGAACTGCAGGGCTGCTGTACGGCTGGAACAGAAACGTAGCACTGCTGCTGTACGGCTGTGTAAAAACGCAGGTCTATGCAGGCTGATTCTGGCGTTGAACTGAGGGTGAAGGGTATGCTGAATCTGGGCCTGAACTGAGTGCTGAATTCAGGGCTGAATGCAAGCACCTAGGGCTGAATGAAGCTAGGTTTTCTCAAGGCTGGAGAAGCAAGCTTATGGGCTCTAGGGCTGGATTAGTCTTGGGCTGAAAGCAAGAGAGAGGAGAGCTCTTAGCACAATGAAGACTGAATGAGGAAAAGAGGCTCTATGCTAGCCGGATCCTGGTGGGCGTGGCCGACGAGCACGACATAAGATGACTGCTCTATCAGTGGTGACTCTCTGGGAGCGTGGTTGGTGCCCTGATGACCCAATGAAGGAGGTATCAAGAGGTGTGCGGGTTGGGTTGTTGGTGTTGGTGCCAAAGAAATCTATCAGGGTCATCTGTCTAAGTACATCATGGCTTGGTCTCCTGTCTGCCAAGAGGGTCTCTCTGTGTCTCCTGAGCTGAATTAGGAACAATCCTAGGCATCTCTGATCCTCAAACTCCATGACCTTGCGTAACGGCCCAAAACCCTTTCGGAAGAGGTAGTGATATCTCCCTTGGATCTCATAATAGACTGTACATCGGCAAATGTAGTGCTCCTCAGTCTCTGCCTCCTGGTAGCATAGCTGACAAATGCGGTCATCCAAGATTTGATGCACATATCGCCCTGTCTCAATCCGCAGTTGGTGTGATGAGGTCCGGATTTGTATAATGGCACAACGTATCCCATGTGATAGGTGTACATCTATGTATGCCGGGCGGGTGATGAAATCATCTGGTGAGAGGTGTAGAAAATGGCTCTTGTAATGAGCCATTTTCGTGCCTAAGGGCTCAAGGGGACTAGTCCATGTCCTCTCTGTGTCCACTCTGATGATATCCATCCTGATCACGCGGTTTTGCTCTGAGCGGGTGAGATCCAAAAATGGACAATCCAGACTGTACTGAAAGGGTGGTAGTGTCTCTATCCGCAAACCATGTAGGTCAAACCAAGATCTCATCTACGCGTACCAGCAATGAGTATCTCCATCCTCTGCCAACTGTATGGATGAGGTCAATGCCAATCGGGAGGAGTACCTCTGCTGAGGGAGCTCCCATAGCCACTGTAAAAAAGATAACTGCCTGGAATAGGGCCTCGGTCACTTCTGGTGCGGCACCCAGCTCAGCCCGAACAATCTCATGTGGTATTGATGATTTGCCCCGAATCATGCGGGCAATCATCATAATCAGTGGTCTCTCCATTTGCCTCCATCTCTCATCCGTCCCTCTGAGATCTGTGATGTATGCTGGGCCCCCAAATTGGAGCTCCGTATAGGAGGGTGGGTGTGACAAGCGTATCAAATAGTCACAATTTGGTGTGCGGCTCCTGAAACTGTATGTGTGCACACTGCCTCTCAAGTGCCCCCAAGGCTGCATGTCCTCGAGCTAATCTAGTTGCTGTTGCCTCCTTCAGGAAGAAACGTGGTCCTGTGAAAGTAACTCCCAAGTAGACATATGACCTGACGTACTCAACCGGCTCCCCTAGGAAAGTGAACTGAGGCTCTGATCTCGTCACCCATGCCTGTGTGGTTTTAAACACCATTACCTTGGTTTTCCCAAGGTTCACTGTCAGATCTCTATCCGCACAGAAAGCCTGTAATGCATCCAGGTGTCTTTGTAATCCCTCCGGAGAGTCTAAGATTAGAACAATATCATCAGCATATAACAAGATGGGTATCAACACCCCTGCCAGGCATGCCCCTGGGCCTCCCAATCTGTCTACATAATCGGAGACCACATCAATGTGCAGTCCAAAGAGGGTGGGCGATAGCGGGCATCCCTGCTTCACCCCTATCGTGCTGGTCACCATATCGGATAGTCCGCCTAGAGCTCGGACTCTGCTTGTCATAGGCTCATACAAAGCATATATCCCCCACTGCATATCCTCGGGTACCGCAATATCATGCAATCTATGCATAAGCCTAGCACGTGGTACGGTATCGAAGGCTTTGCGGGAGTCCACAAAGCAGCAATATATCCTTCTCTTTTGTGCCCTGTCCTCTTCAATGAGTGCCCGAAGTGTCAGTATGTGATCCAAGGTAGTAAATCCTCTCCTGAAGCCGGCTTGTCCATGTGCTCGATGACCATGTCTCTCTGCCCAGCGGCTCAGCTCCGACTCCAATATAGAGCCATATAGTTTGGCCAAGTAATGACCAATCATGATCGTCCTGTAATTGCCTGGTACCATGGGGTCCCAACTCTCAAAGAGTGGTACAATGATATGCTCTGTCCAGCTTGCCGGGAAACCCTGACAAATGGCACGATTAAACACATGTACGATGAGCAGACCGAAGTGTTGCGCGCATATGAGAAGTGCTCTCCAACTAGACAATCATGATCCTGTGCCTTTCCATTCTGTAACCTGTCTATCGCATCTAGCACCATTCGCATAGTAAAAAAGGTGTTGCTAGCCGGTCTAGCTCCCAGTGGAGGGGGGGTGGGGGGCTGTCCTGGTGCATCATATAGCTCTCTAGCATAAGTATGCCATGCCTCAGGTGCAGTAATCGGAGTATCAGGCTGTCTCTCCTAAAACATCTTCCATGCCCTCTTGCTGTCCTTCCCCAGGAAGAGTTGGTAGATCTCCTCCTCTAGCTTAGCCAGGTAGGCTCGTTTCTTCCTCTGCGCACAAGGCGCCAAAAGATTATCCTGGACTGTCTATGCGTGTGAGTCCCAAGGGCAATCTCACATTGTAGCTGTGCTCGTGTCTCACGACACTCATCATCATACCAATTGTTCTGTGGGGCAGTGCTGCGAAGGGGGGGGGTGGAAGGGATCATAGTGCAGGGAAACGCATATGAGGCGGATGCATGTAGTACACCTGCCAATCCTCTCGTGATCTCGTCCAGAGGGCTATGTGGGTCTAAAGCAAACAAGCCATCAGATACTGCATCTCGATAAACCCCAACTGTCTCACGTGTAAACTGATATCTCGGGTACCTAGGTAGATGAGTGGCTGGCCCATCTCTCGGGGATCTACCTACTACTGTGAAACTCAGGTATGCATGATCGGCTGCTATGCGAATGGGCCGACTGGAAATCGTGAAACCCCGCACATCAGGTATCAATGAAGGATCCCATCAAGTAGTCCACTGTGCTCGCTCCCCCTTTAGAGTTCCAGTGTGTGAGAGCATCTGATCCTTGCCATTTGGATAGGCCATTGTATATGACCAACCCATGTGCACTCCCGAGTGTGAGAAAATGCTTGCCATAATCTGTAATCTCTCCCTCATCCTGTGCTGATCTCTGCAACCCTACATCCTCTATCGTCATCTCCCGGTACATAGCCTCTTGAGTATCATACAGCTCTGTCTGCTCTCTGCCTGTACGTGCATTAAAGGCTCCCAATAGTAATATGTCTCCCATGCTGGCAAACCTCATGATATCATCATATAGTGGCGTATAGGGCGACTCTCTTGATGGTGCGAACTTGGAGTGGGGGGAAAGTAGCTGTTACGACCCTGTGTTTTTCTCTGGACAATATGCAGGTGTGCACGGGGACATGGTGGACAGTGTGAATGGCATCAGGTTGGAGTCAAAAAGTAAGCCCATGTGTGGACAACCCCAAGTGTGAAGGGGGCCAAGTGATAAAGGTCTTCTCTCATAACCCATGGGGACAAAGGATTTTGGAGGGGACAAAGGTTTAAAATCCTTTAAAAATAAAAGAACCCCTTTTTGGGGATAAACGTGGCCCTTATGCTATTTTGGGGCCACGTGTGCTTTTTGGGAAAAAGAGGGGCTGGCAGGCAGGAAGGGACGCCTATCTCTTGAGGAAGCATGTGCTTTTTGGGAGAGGTGGACTGCATGTTGGCTGCACACAGGAGATTTCATGCAGACCTGTACGACTGTACGGACAGCTGTACGGACAGCTGTACGGTCAGGACAGAAACAGGCGCTGACAGTTCTGCTGCTGGCAGGTCTGCGCTGCTGGTCATCTCTTGCTTTTTGGAAGGGATTACAAGCAGGCTGTGCTGCAGGGTGCAGAGGCGCAGCTGAATACCTCCTTATGCATGCTTTTTGGAGAGTGAAGGCTGGCTGCTGTGCTGCGCTACAGGACAGTCATAGGCCTCCTTTCTCTCTCTCTCTCTTGGCAAACAGGTGGCTGCAGGCAGCGCTGGACAGAGCAGCGCATGGTTTTCTCCTGTGCACAGAGACGGCTGCTGGATAGATGAGCACACGTGGGCTGGTTCTCTGTCTCAAGGACCGTAGGCTCTGCAGGCTCTTGATGGTTGCAGAAGGGAAAGTGTTAGGTGGCTGCTGGACTGGCTGCAGGTGGACTGAATAGCCACTGTAGGTATGGGTGTCAGCACGTCATGTTCTCTCTCTTTCCCTTGGCAAACGAGCAGATGCAGGCGGTGCGGGACAGACAGTGTGTGCTCTTCTCCTGAGTGGAAAGGGGCTGGTTTCTCTGGACACAAAGGTGGACAGGGGCTGGTTTTTCATGAACATAGACATCATGTCGATGGCGTTCATCTGATGGAACTCTCAGCTTTTCTTTGCTTTGGATTCGGGATTGTTTTGGGACAGTTTATGGGCTGTTTTTGTTTGGCTGCAAATTCAGCTATGTACTTGGGTTTTTGGCTGCAAGTACAGGTCACTTGGTTATGTTTCTTGGTATGGGAGTGATGCAAGCTCGCATGGCTGCGTGCTCATGGAGCAGATTGTTTTCTCTTGCTAGAAAGGAACAGTGGGACCTACAGTTATGGGCATCTCTATGTTGCCAGATGTTTCATGAGGGAACAGGTAACTAGATGTATGGGAAACAGGACAGAAGTTTCAAAGGGAAACAGGCCTAAGGGTTTCATGTGGAAACAGGTCGTAGGTTTTCTCGAAGAGACACATTTTTGGGTTTCTCCAAGACATAGGTCACATGCAGGCAGAGGGTACAGGAATGGACACATGTTTGGTACAGCCTTGCTACTGATTGGGCAGGGGACAGGGAATCCATGACAGAGATGGATAGTACCCTTGGAAGGTAGAGAGGGTTGGTACAGGTGTGTCGACTGTATGGTATGCTGTGCTGTGATACTCTTTTGAGAGACAGTTTGGGAGTCTGTGTTGTGATGCAGAAGCACTGGATGTGTGTGTGATGCTGTTCATAGTGTGAGAGGCTATGGATGGTTGTGGCAGCCTTGATCATGGGAGAAAGCTTCTGTATGCAGACTCAATGTGAAAGAGTCTTTCGATGTGAACAATGGCTGGATTTGTTTGTGGATGCCGAGTGGACAAGAAGCCAGATGCAGGTTCCTTTGCAGGCTTCACGAGTTCTACTGTGTCGGCTGAGTTCCTAGCCTTATATTGTAATCAAAGCTCTTATATTCAATTAAAGAAATACCGCAAGGGGCGCCACTGCGATTTGGGGCCAATCGGTGTCCGTGTACTGTTTGCAGGAGCACTCTAGCTCCCCCTGTTTGTTTTCCTTTTCTAGGTCCTCAATGGTGTTGAAGTGTTTTATGTGCGAGTGTTTGTTTCACCGCCCGTCAGGCCGGTTTACAAGGTTCCGTTTGCCGGGACACATCGTCGACTTTCTCAAGGAGGCGAGCCTTATATTGTAATCAAAGCTCTTATATTCAATTAAAGAAATACCGCAAGGGGCGCCACTGCGATTTGGGGCCAATCGGTGTCCGTGTACTGTTTGCAGGAGCACTCTAGCTCCCCCTGTTTGTTTTCCTTTTCTAGGTCCTCAATGGTGTTGAAGTGTTTTATGTGCGAGTGTTTGTTTCACCGCCCGTCAGGCCGGTTTACAAGGTTCTGTTTGCCGGGACACATCGTCGACTTTCTCAAGGAGGCGAGCCCGTGGTTGTCACATTAAAAGCTTCAACATGAGGAAAGTGAAAAGGAAGTGCAGGACACAGTGCAGGATTGTGTCTTTGCCTATATGAGGTGAAGAGCAAGAGCTGAAGATGAAGCTCAGGAGAAAAGACACCAAGGACAAGAAGTAGTCGGCCAGGAACTAGAAGCAGTTGAAGTGTTATGGTGCAGGAGATGCGTTGAAGGCTATGGCTTTCGACAGTTTGTCACCGGTGGTATCTTCATAGAGGCGTCATGGGTTCGGAAGACAGTTTCTTTCTATGTTTAGCAGTGGTGATCTACTATGCTTCATCGAGGACTTGTGCTTATCACTTGGGTGGAGTGCAAGCAGGTTTTGGGTGCCTGAGGATGTATCAGATGAGGCTCAGATGGAAGTGGAGGAACTTGACGAGGTTCTTATTCGTGAGCATATACTGGCACATAAGGAAAGAAAGGTACAAGGTAAGGTTTCCCGTCGCTATCCTGTGAAGTTCAAGAGCTGTTCACTGATGGATACGAAGTGGATGGAGGAGGTTCACTGATGGATGCGAAGTGGATGGAGGAGGGTGACTTAGCAGATTCACCTCAGGAGTTGCAGCTTTATCTTGATGCCTATGAGTTGGAGTCGACTCTTGTTACGGCTCATTCAGGTTCAGCAGAGCATAGGTCTGGAGCATTACCTGATGCTCAAGAGGGGGGTAGCACCTCCGCTCCCTTGTTACAGACAGGCTCATTTGTTATCTAGGAGTCGCTTGGTGACATCTTTGTATTCACCCGAAGGTACTGAGGCTGATAGTACATCTGCTTATGGGACTTCTATGATCTTGTGTTCTAGACACATGAGATGATGGTTGAGTATGGTTCACAGTCGCGCGCACCTTGAACTATAACTGCAACGATGGATAACTCTATGGAGGGCATAAGTCTTGCGAGTAGTCCTAGAGTTGGTTTGGTTCATGGCTATATGGATCAAACTCTGTTTGTGCATGTATGCCTACACTTTTTGAGGTAGAGGTATTTTTGTATTCTGGTGCCATTGGATCCTGGTACCATTGAGAATACATTGGGAAATACTCTACATTGTGTTGAGTGCTGCATGTATGTTGGTATGATACATCAAGTGCTTTATTATGTTCATTGATGCACCGCTGGGTGTGACTCCTGCAGGATGGCCATGAAACATATGTGGGAAAGTACTTAGTGGATGTAGTGTTTGGATGCATTGAGTGCTTTCATATGCTCATGTTTCACCTTCAGTCGTGGGTCCTGCGGGATGCCCATGGGCGTAAGGCTTGCGAGGATGTTACTTTGGAGTAGGTAGAGCATTTTGAGGAGCATATTGTTTGCGAATGTATGTGTGTGTCATGCATATGTGTGCCATATGTAGAATGATGCATGGTTTTTGTTTTTGGCTAACACAGTTAACGTGTTTCCATTTGGTTTTAGACTTTTGCTGTAGGTTTTGAAGGAACAAGCAAGAGGTGTTTGGAGTGACAGTATGGCCTATTGTGCAGGATGATTGTTTTATCACCCAGATGCATTGGAGGGCCATTGCTTTTGTCATATGGGGAGTCTTTGCTCAAAAGATGCCTTACTGTGCCATTGAGTGCAATCGAGGACGCTTGCCATTTTTCAAGAGGGGGGTATGTTACGACCCTGTGTTTTTCTCTGGACAATATGCAGGTGTGCACGGGGACATGGTGGACAGTGTGAATGGCATTAGGTTGGAGTCAAAAAGTAAGCCCATTTGTGGACAACCCCAAGTGTGAAGGGGACCAAGTGATAAAGGTCTTCTCTCATAACCCATGGGGACAAAGGATTTTGGAGGGGACAAAGGTTTAAAATCCTTTAAAAATAAAAGAACCCCTTTTTGGGGATAAACGTGGCCCTTATGCTATTTTGGGGCCACGTGTGCTTTTTGGGAAAAAGAGGGGCTGGCACGCAGGAAGGGGCACCTATCTCTTGAGGAAGCATGTGCTTTTTGGGAGAGGTGGACTGCATGTTGGCTGCACACAGGAGATTTCATGCAGACCTGTATGACTGTACGGACAGCTGTACGGACAGGACAGAAACAAGCGCTGACAGTTCTGCTGCTGGCGGGTCTGCGCTGCTGGTCATCTCTTGCTTTTTGGAAGGGATTACAAGCGGGCTGTGCTGCAGGGTGCAGAGGCGCAGCTGAATACCTCCTTATGCATGCTTTTTGGAGAGTGAAGGCTGGCTGCTGTGCTGCGCTACATGACAGAGTCATAGGCCTCCTTTCTCTCTCTCTCTCTTGGCAAACAGGTGGCTGCAGGCAGCGCTGGACAGAGCAGCGCATGGTTTTCTCCTGTGCACAGCGACGGCTGCTGGATAGATGAGCACACGTGGGCTGGTTCTCTGTCTCAAGGACCGTAGGCTCTGCAGGCTCTTGATGGTTGCAGAAGGGAAAGTGTTAGGTGGCTGCTGGACTGGCTGCAGGTGGACTGAATAGCCACTGCAGGTATGGGTGTCAGCACGTCATGTTCTCTCTCTTTCCCTTGGCAAACGAGCAGATGCAGGCGGTGCGGGACAGACAGTGTGTGCTCTTCTCCTGAGTGGAAAGGGGCTGGTTTCTCTGGACACAAAGGTGGACAGGGGTTGGTTTTTCATGAACATAGACATCATGTCGATGGCGTTCATCTGATGGAACTCTCAGCTTCTCTTTGCTTTGGATTCGGGACTGTTTTGGGACAGTTTATGGGCTGTTTTTGTTTGGCTGCAAATTCAGCTATGTACTTGGGTTTTTGGCTGCAAGTACAGGTCACTTGGTTATGTTTCTTGGTATGGGAGTGATGCAAGCTCGCATGGCTGCGTGCTCATGGAGCAGATTGTTTTCTCTTGCAGGAAAGGAACAGTGGGACCTACAGTTATGGGCATCTCTATGTTGCCAGATGTTTCATGAGGGAACAGGTAACTAGATGTATGGGAAACAGGACAGAAGTTTCAAAGGGAAACAGGCCTAAGGGTTTCATGTGGAAACAGGTCGTAGGTTTTCTCGAAGAGACACGTTTTTGGGTTTCTCCAAGAGATAGGTCACATGCAGGCAGAGGGTATAGGAATGGACACATGTTTGGTACAGCCTTGCTATTGATTGGGCAGGGGACAGGGAATCCGTGTGACAGAGATGGATAGTACCCTTAGAAGGTAGAGAGGGTTGGTACAGGTGTGTCGACTGTATGGTATGCCGTGCTGTGATACTCTTTTGAGAGACAGTTTGGGAGTCTGTGTTGTGATGCAGAAGCACTGGGTGTGTCAGGGTGTGATGCTGTTCATAGTGTGAGAGGCTATGGATGGTTGTGGCAGCCTTGATCATGGGAGAAAGCTTCTGTATGCAGATTCAATGTGAAAGAGTCTTTCGATGTGAACAATGGCTGGATTTGTTTGTGGATGCCGAGTGGACAAGAAGCCAGATGCAGGTTCCTTTGCAGGCTTCACGAGTTCTACTGTGTCGGCTGAGTTCCCAGCCTTATATTGTAATCAAAGCTCTTATATTCAATTAAAGAAATACCGCAAGGGGCGCCACTGCGATTTGGGGCCAATCGGTGTCCGTGTACTGTTTGCAGGAGCACTCTAGCTCCCCTTGTTTGTTTTCCTTTTCTAGGTCCTCAATGGTGTTGAAGTGTTTTATGTGCGAGTGTTTGTTTCACCGCCCGTCAGGCCTTTTTACAGTAGCACACCGCCACATATAGCTCGTGGAGCGCCTCTCTGCATATTCGGACCCACACGTACCTTGCATCTGCATGTCTATGTACCACATGTATTTTGTCATGAAGCTCCTCCCTGAAAAGTATTGCCGCTCCTCCAGATTCTCTGGTACCTTCCACTGTGCGTGGCTGAGGGCAGAACACTGATTTCCATCTATAACCCCGCATGTCAGGAAGCCTCTTGTTTGTGCACTGATGGGTCTTCGTATACATAGCAATATCACTGTGTTTGAAAGTATCCTCAAAATATCCTGCATCTGTTCTAAGGGCTCCATTGCAATTCCACACCGTGAATCGCAAGGTCTCATAGGCCGCGCACCGTCAAGCGGGCCTCCTCTTGGTAATGATGACTCGGCCATCTCTGTATACCGCCCATTTCCCTTCTTTCCTTGCCTCAAGCACTCGTGGCATGTGTTCCTTCCGGTGTGCTATCTGTGCCGGTGTAAGGTCCTCATCCAAAT